>NC_139217.1:290819429-290916929 GCF_055691185.1 Crinia signifera
AAAGGTCATTAGTTTGACAATGTCTATGTCGACAGTCAAAAGGTCGGCATGGGGTTTTTCACTGTTTTTTTTACATGAATGTCAACATAATCAACATGGACACAGTTTCAAGTGCACCGCATCCCCTCGAACACTATTTTATTCTCCCACCACGCCCTAGTGTATGGTAGGGCATGAAATACCACATGTCGGCTCAAAAAACTGTGAAAAACCCCATGTCGACCTTTTGACTGTTGACCTAGACATTGTCGAACTAATGACCTGTCGAACTAATAACCTTTTGACCTTTTCCCATGTCGACCAAATGACCGCATCCCCTCCCAGCCACCCTGCTACCACTGGCTGCTGCACTCTTGTCCCTAGTCTGGGACATTGGACAGCGCTGATGACATATAACATGCATCCAAACTTCTGATCAGTAAATTTTGTGTTGCACTCACACACACCAAAATGAGCAGCTGGCAATGCATGGCCCACCCCCTTGTGATGCATGGCCTGCCCACTTATGATGCACGACCCGCCCCCGGATGACTCCCAGCCCACCCTCTGGTGATGCCAGCACCGCCCGCCTGGCGATGCAAGGTCCGCCACCTGACAACGCAAGGCCCGCCCCATGCATATTACTTTTCTCCCTGAAATAAATTTTCAAAGCTAGGCAACCCTGGCTTAGCGACTCTCCCCTCCTGTCTCTCCCCCCTATCTACATTCCAGCTATCATACACCGGAGCTCCCCAGCAGACAGTGACCAGGTCAGGTGGCAGGCTCAGGGTTGTTCAGGACTGCTCGGGAGAACTCAGGCGCCTGAACTCCTGAGTCCCCCCAATCCGCGCTGAACATCCCTGAGCTCCGGCGTACGATCGCTGGGACGAAGGGGAGTGACAGGAGGGGAGCCACCACTTTGGGGGGTGCCCGGAGAGGTGATGTGCCAGTGGTGCACAGCTGCAGGCACCACTGGTGCACACCTTCATATTGGTGGTACTAATCCAATGATGGATAACCTTGACACTCCAGCTGTTGTTGAACTACACATCACAGCATTCCCTACATCAGTTTCAGCATGGCTAAATAGTAAAACTGTAGCAGGGCATGCTGGGATGTGAAGTTCAACAACAGCTGGAGTGTCAGAGCAGTAAAATTCTAGAACTCATTGCCAGTTGGGGTGGTTATAGCAACGGATTCAGTATTGAATCCCGGCGTTCAGAATCCCGACAGCCGAAATGCCGACAAGGGGGGAACGTGGATCGCCCCCCCTTGCGGGCTCGCTGCGCTCGCCACGCAGCGGGCCCGGTGCCTCGCTACGCTCGGCACACTAATTTATTCTCCCTCCAGGGGTGTCGTGGACACCCCAGGAGGGAGAAAGTGTCCGCATTTCGGCGGTCGGGATTCTGAACGCCGGGATCCCGACCGCCGGGATTGTAACTGCATCCCATAGCAACTACTGTTAATGAATTTAAATCAAAACTGGATAAATTCCTGGCCACTTACTCAAGTCAGTAGGTACAAGACAAATAGTTTGAAACTAATGTCATTTTTCAACCTTAATTACTATGAGACTGTGCAGGTTATTCTGGTTCATTTGCACAGATGCCAATTTGCATCCTTGCGAGTGAACCAGATCCCGACTTGCGAATGGTGGTACGCCGGCCCACCAGTCGCAAGGTGTGTACATTTGCACCTGCTACGAATGGATGATTTTACATAAACATCCATTTGCAGCCTGCGGGGGAACACCCACATCTTTCGATGGTCGTTGACCATCAAAAGATGTGGCAGGTGCATGCATCTCAAGGTGCATGCTCTGAGCAACCTTATATATGCGTGTATGCTCGGGGGAAGTGGGCGGGCAGCTGACATCTGGTGAAGCGAGCTGCCTGCTCCCGCATGACCTCATTAGCATGAGAACGTCCATTAAAAGCTGGGCTATCCCATATGCTAATGGAGCAGCCCCACGCCCGACCTGTTCCCTCTGCCCAAAAAGATTGTCTGCTGTGGGTCCACGCACAAAGCGCATGAAATGCACATGCACAAACATCTGCTGTGAACGGACCATGTCCTATGTATCTGCGCATTGGACCACAATAAATTGTACACTCCATAGAACTGGGCTTTATGGAAGAGTGGCCAGAAAAAGCCATTATCGTACCTAGTGCTAAAAAAAAGTTTGCCAAAAGGCAAGTGGGCGACTCCCCAAATGTTTGAAGCAAGGAGCTCTGGTCAGATCAGACTAAAATTGTACTTTTTGCCCACCAAGGAAAGTGCTAAGTATGGCACAAACCCAACACATCCCATCACCTCAAGAACACCATCCCCACAGTGAAAGATAGTGGTGGCAGCAGCATAATGCTGTGGGATGTTTTTCAGCAGCAGGGATTGGGAAACTGATTCCAGTTGAGGGATAGATGGATGGTGCTAAATACAGGGATATTCTTGAGCAAAACCTGCTTCAGTCTGCCTGTGATTTGAGACTCGGACGGAAGTTCGCCTTCCAGCAGGACAATGACCTAAAGCATACTGCTAAAGCAACACTCAAGTCGTTTAAGGGGAAACATTTAAATATGTTGGAATGGCTTAGTCAAAGGCCAAATCTCAATCCAGTTGAGAATCTGTGGTCAAACTTGAAGATTGCTGTTCACAAGCGGAAACCAAAAAAAAAAAAAAAAAAAACATCTTCAAAGTTGTTCTGTGAATGAATTGATGCAAACCTTGAAACAATCCATTTTAATTCCAGGTTGTGAGGCAACAAAACATGAAAAATGCCAAGGTAGTGAATACTTTTGCAAGGCACTGTGTATCCTTTAATTTTATATATTCTAAAATTGAGCAGTAGCCATGCTTTACCAATCTGAGAATTAGTGGTGGTCATTATCATGACCTTTTCTGAGTGGAGGCATCGGTACTTGTGTATTATCTGGGCGCCCAATATTTTCATTGTACAACCAAAAATCGCATGCGATGCAACGCGATTGGACCCGATTTTTAATTGTACAGGCACCCAGATGCCTGATTCCTATGTTAAATGCCCCCCCAGACCCGATTTTTGATTGTACACCCACCCTGATGGGTAATGCTATGTTAAATGGCCCCCCATTGTTAACGCCACCCCACTATCAATGCCAACCCGAAGCGTGGCGAGCCCGCTAGGGGCGGCGGTACGCGTCCTACTACCTTTTCATACCCCCACTATCCACGTCGGCGTGTAGTTGATTTTATATAGTGTGGCGAGCGCAGCGCACCACCGAGCCCGAAGCGTGGCGAGTGCAGCGGATTACTTCACATATATTCCGCGTCCGCTCGCCACACTATGTAAAATCAACTCCACGCCGGTGTGGATAGTGGGGGTATGAAAAGGTCGGAGGACGCGTACCGCCACCCCTCGCGTGCTCGCTGCGCTCGCCACGCTTCGGGTTGGCGTTGATACTGGGGTGGCGTTAACATTTCACATAGTAATCACCCATCAGGGTGGGTGAACAATTGAAAATCGGGTCTAGGGGTGCATTTAACATTGGATTCCGGCATCAGGGTGCCTGTACAATGTAATATCGGGTATAGTCGCGTCGCATGCCATTATAATGACGCAATATTAAAATTGTGTACTCTGCCCGAGAAAACATCAAATCTGGTACAATCGCATCGCATGCCTTAATTAGTGGCATGTGATTCGATATATCGGGCGCCCAGATAATACACATGTACCGAGGCATCTACTGATTGGTGATAGAATTCAGGTTAACACCATTATTATTTTAACACGCTAAAATTCTCCAGGCACCTAAAATGAGAAGTTTCCATCTGCTGTCTTCAAGGTCCTTCAGTGGTGAACAGATTCCTGCTTGTTAGGACATCCTGCTAACACTGGGAAAAAAAACATCTACAGGTTGAGTATCCCGTATCCGAGTATCCGTTATCCGAATTATTCCGAAAACCATACATTCCAGAAAGTGAAAAAAAATATTTTTTTTTTGCTAAAAACTCACTGGGGACATTTGTAACAGCACTACTGGTGACATGATATGTAACTGGCACTATATATGTGCAAGAAAATGATTGTTTGGCATTCAAATTCAATATCTGAGATAGTACACAAATTTTGTTTCATGTTTTAAAACCTTGTTTTTTGAACAAATAAAATATATTTGTGTGTATTTTATGTGGTAATAAAATAGATTTGTGTGTATTTTATGTGTTTATACAGCATACATGCAAGATACTTCAAAATACATAATTGAAATATTAAAATATTCCGAAATACGGAATAATCTGTTATCCAAAATTCTCCTGGTCCCGAGCATTTTGGATACGGGATACTCAACCTGTATTTGATCCAATGTGAATTTTGATGTCAAGTGATACAAGGAAAAAATTATTTTAGAATTAGAGCGCAAAATAAAAGATGTGCAGCTGAGGTTATAATAATATTGGAGTTTTGTCAACCACCAACAAAAAATGGACATACAAGGTAGAGTATTATATAACCAATAGCGGTATCTCCAATTCCATACAATACAAACCATACAGTAAAGATGGAAGATAAAAGTACATGACCTATTGCATGAATATCCAGTAAATTATGGATCCATAGAAACGGGTTTGGTGGATCTGAAACAAAAGAAATCTCCAAATCACCAAAAGGAGGTTTTTCACAAGGATGATTGGAAAAATAGAAAAACAATTGGTGCAGTACTTCTCGATACAGTGTATTTTCTTTTTTAAAGCACTCACAAACAAGCGGTGAATAAAAAAGCATGATTCAATCCCACAAGGCAATTACTGCTGGGCTGCAATTGGTGTAATACTTCTGAACAAAAATACTTCCGGTAGCGGCAGGTGACGTATGTCCGCTTCCGGAGATTGTGGCTGAAATGGAATGCATAAGTGAACTGCAAACGTCACTTCCAGTAGCAGCGGGTGATGTATGTCTGCTTCCAGAGATTGCAGACACGTGGAGACTTTGTTAGAACTTCCGGCCGTGGTGATAGGGGATGGACTTTACTGTAATTAGTGCCAATAAATATAAGGGGGTATAAATATGTGCTCTACTGTTGTTTATACACACTTCTGATGAAGGACCTAGTCATCCGAAACGCGTTAAGTGTGTGACTCCCGATGTGGACATTGCTGCTGTTGCTGCTCCCCTGACTGGTAGTTGGATCCCTGAGCCGGCACTTTGATACAAAATGCCTCCCTGGTTACATTGTGGGTGAGAGGAAGCCTTTTGAAACAGCCCAGCAGTAATTGCCTTGTGGGATTGAATCATGCTTTTTTATTCACCGCTTGTTTGTGAGTGCTTTTATAAAATAATACCCTGTATCGAGAAGTACTGCACCAATTGTTTTTCTATTTATCTCCAATCATCCCTGTGAAAAACCTCCGGTTTGGTGTTTTGGAGATTTCTTTTATTTCAGATCCACCAAACCCATTTCTATGGATCCATGATTTACTGGATATTCATGCATTAGGTCATGTACTTTTATCTTCCATCTTTATTATATGGTGTGTTGTTTATGGAATTGGAGATGGCGCTATTGGTTATATAATACTTCACCTTGTATGTCAAGTGATAGTGAAAGATGTTGCCTTATGATGTCTCTACCCATTCCACTGAGGCCACGGCTATACATTTCCATGGATTTCATTGCAGATTTTCCCATTTCCCAAGGTATACTAGAGGTAGTGGATCACTTCTCCAAGTAAGTCTATTCTATGCCTTGGAAAAAGTCATTACCCTCCCAACTCTTCCAGATCTTCCCCAAAATGGTGATCAGGATTCACAGATACAGGCTATATCGCATGAGGCCTATTTGGGTTTCACTCACAAGCTAGCTATTTTCTCCTGTTATCCTCTATCTTTTTTTATTTTTATTTATCTTTTATTGACAGGAGATACATAACAAATGTGCACACAGTGGTAACTCAAAGAATACAGAGATAACATTGTCAGCTCGGAATACAATAACAACAACAGTGTACGATGGTATAATCACATAGTCAGCGAGATTTTTAGGTGCACCACAATTAAAATCATAGGGTTACACACAAATAATAGTTCAGAAAGGAGGGTCATTGGATAGAGTTTCCTTTAGATACCAGGTGGTGTCAGAGAAGGAGTTTCTTAGGGCGGTTTTTAGAGGGGAGGAAAGAGTGTGTATATAGGGCAACCAGGTATCAAAGAATTTTGCTGTGAGCTTCTCTTTTTGAGTAGAAGCCTCAGTCAAGTCCATTGTAAACAAGAACATTATTCTAGGTAAGGCTAAAGAGGAAGGGGTTATCGAAATCCACTCTGACAAAATCGTTTTTTTAACCGCTGCGGCCAGTTTTACAAGTAATAATCGATTGCCTGGAGAAAGGCGTTTGCGATCTGAGGAGGAATATTGTCCCCAAAAGACCCAAGGTTTGGAGATGTTGTAATCTATTGCAAGTTTTGTTTTAACATAATCTTGAAACGGATTCAGTATTGAATCCCGGCGGTCGGGTTCCCGGCGTTCAGAATCCCGACGCCGGAATCCCGACAGCCGAAATGCCGACAAGGGGGGGACGTGGATCGCCCCCCCTTGCGGGCTCGCTGCGCTCGCCACGCAGCGGGCCCGGTGCCTCGCTACGCTCGGCACACCAATTTATTCTCCCTCCAGGGGTGTCGTGGACACCCACGGAGGGAGAATATGTCGGCATTTCGGCGGTCGGGATTCCGGCGTCGGGATTCTGAACGCCGGGATCCCGACCGCCGGGATTGTAACTGCATCCCCTTGAAACTCATTCCAAACAGACTGTACTACTTCACAGGACCACATACAGTGTAACAAGTCTGCATCTGGGGTCCCACATTTATAACAGTTGGCATTGGGAGCATCTCCCGTCAGATACTTAAGTTTCAGTGTGTAATAGGATCTATGTAGCAATTTTTGATGCATCTCCATATAGGAGGTAGATACTAGGCTCTTATTTAGATCTTGATATGCTGTCAATATTGTCTTCATAGTCATGTCAGGGAAATCATTCTGCCATTTCAGAAAACCTCTTGGTGGCTGGTCTAATTGTATATGTTTGCGACAGAGATCATATATATAAGAAGTTGAGAGAGGGTTATCTAACCGAGCATGCATTCATTTGTCAATAGTACGAAGTTTGGGTTTGTCAGAGGAATTGTCGACTGAGTATAGCATTTCACCTATGTATACGTAAGGTATGAAATCTGTAGTTGGGGGTATTTTTCTTTCAGGGTCGTATACGACAGAAAGTTAAGGGATTCTGGCTTAAGGAAATTTGCTATAAATCTTAAACCTCCAGCATACCAAATCTTAAAGGTACTTGTGAGCTGGCTTGGTATGAAATTGGGATTGCCCCAGAGGAAGAAAAATAGACGTGTATTTCGAGGTGTTGACAGCAGATCTAATTAATCTCCACGCCACAGAGGTCGTGTTGAGTAGAAGGTTGTCCCTAACATCTGCTGGCATCGCCTGAGGAGATTTATGTAATAGTGCCACTAAGTGTGTATTGGGAATAAAACTCTGTTCCTCAGAGAAATGTGCATAAGTGTTTGAGCCTGAAATCCAATCTATTGCAATGCGGTAATTGGACGCCATAGCATAGGTTCTAAGGCACGGTAAATTAAAGCCTCCTAGTTCCCTCTTCTGCTGCATCTTGAATAGTGC
Source organism: Crinia signifera (assembly GCF_055691185.1). Classification (NCBI taxonomy): domain Eukaryota; kingdom Metazoa; phylum Chordata; class Amphibia; order Anura; family Myobatrachidae; genus Crinia; species Crinia signifera. The sequence goes on from NC_139217.1 coordinate 290,827,076, forward strand.
TATTCGTGGGTGCTTACCGGACCACAAGAATTTGGATAATTCCGTATTATATCTTACAATATCCCTTTTGGGGAATGATGGGCAACATTTGTAAAGTATATAAAAACCTAGGGAAGGTAATCATTTTGTATAGATAACCTCTCCCAATGTATGACAACGGTAAGTGAGCCCATTTGGCAGTCTGCTGCGGTTTTAGACCATAGTGGCCCAAAGATCTGAGTGTATAGTCGGGAAGGATGTGTTGGAATTTTAATACCCAAATAGGTGATACCTTCTCTAGGGGCCCAACTGAAAGGGAACAAGTTATTCCAACCTAATTTCGCCTCTGGAAAAAAGGCCAGTGCTTCAGATTTACCGTAGTTTATTTTAAATCTCCCTACTGCTTCGAAGGCCGCTAGTGTGTTCAGTATGGTTGGAACTGCCTGTTTTGGATTAGATATATAGAGTAAAAGGTCGTCCACCAATGCGGACACTTTTAGTTCAGTTTGTGCAAGTTTAACCCCCTCCCAGCTTGTGTTAAGTAAAAAATGTCTTAAAAGTGGATCCAACGCCAAGTTGAATAGCAAGGGGGACAGTGGACAGCCCTGGCGAGTGCCTCTAAATAACTGAAAGGAGGCTGAGTTTGAATTATTAACCGTGAGGAACGCGGAGGGAGAGTGGTAAAGAGTCTGAAAGACATGAACAAATGTAGGGATAATAATTTGAGTATGTAACAGGGTAGTTAGATATTGCCAGGATACCCTGTCAAAGGACTTATCTGCATCGCAGCTAAGGACAATCGTCTGTTTGGACTTAGTAAGGTGTATTTTATACATGGCCGCAATTAGCGATCTTACGTTATGGACTGAATGGCGATTTCTGAGGAAGCCAGTCTGTTGGGATAGTAGTAGGGATGGGAGGACTGTTTGAAGACGAGAGGCAATAAGTTTTGTAAAAATCTTCAGGTCTTGATTTAGCAGGGAAATGGGTCTGTAGGAAGACACTAGTTGATGATCTTTGTTAGGTTTGGGTATAACAATTATTCTGGCTTCATTAAAGCCAGAGGGGGCAAGGTGGCCAGTGAGGATGGCATTATATAATTTAGGCAAACATGGGACTACCCTAGGGGACAGTATTTTATAATAGGAGGCGGAGAGACCATCTGGCCCTGGAGTTTTATGCAAAGGCAGTGATTTTATGATGTTTTCAACCTCGCCATCTGTAATGGGTGACATTAAAAATTCCCTCTGGTCAGCGGAGAGTATAGGAACATTAGTTGTTTGAAGAAAATGGGATATGCTAGGTTGATGTGATGGAGGAGCTTGATATAAGGATTCAAAATATGAGAGAAAGGTTCTAGTGATTTGGTCTTGGTTGGTAATTACTACTCCTGTATTTGATTTCAGTGCTGATATGGGTTTATGACCCATAGCTGACCTCACCAGGTTAGCCAATAACCTACGTGGGCGATTGCCCCAACGGAAGTATCTGTTTTTCTTAAATTGAAGATTTAAGTTGGCTCGTTCCGTTGCTATGGTGTCATAGGCCAACTTAGCGTCCTTATATAAAGAACGATTCACATTGGATGCGAAGCCAGCAACTGGGAGTATGTCATAGAAGCCTCTTTTGAGGCTTTTGCGAGCCTAAGTTGTTGTTTTTTCTTTTGGTTGGAAACATAAGCCAAGATATGACCTCTTAAAACCGGCTTGGAGGCTTGCCAAAATAGGTTAATATCTTCACTATGTATGTTATTGTCGTTGGAATAGTTAAGGAATGTTTGTGAAAGAAAGTTTTTAAAATCTAGGGAGTTATTAAAATAGTCCAGAAATCGCCAATTAAAGGATTGTTTAATAGGACTACCCAAGGACAGCTTCAGGGTGATAGGTGCATGGTCAGAGATAAGGATGCTCAAAATTCTAGAGTCCTCAATTCTAGACAGTAGGGAGTCATCAATGAGCCAATAATCTAATCTAGAAAAGGAGGCGTGAGGGTGGGTAAAAAAGGTGAATTCCCTGTCTACCGGGTTAAGGAAACGCCAGGGGTCTATTAGATGTAAGGAGTCGATCATTAAGGAGAGAGTCGGGGGAGTCTGTCTGTTTCCAGGTCGTCTCTCCAGTTGTGTTGTTGCGTCTAATAAAGGATCTAGTATTGCATTGAAATCACCACCCATAATTATCGTGCCCTCCGCCCAACCTTGTTAGTTAGAATAAAGATCTGAAAAGAACTCCACATTGCATCCTGTAGGAGCATACACGCATGCTAATGTGTATATTGCATTTTCAATTGACACCTTTAAAAAGAGAAACCTCCCATCAGGGTCTGCCCACTCCGACATTATGGAGTAGTTAAGGTACTTCCTAAAAATTATTAAGACTCCCCTAGATTTAGAAAGGAAAGAAGCCGCTCTGCATTCCCCAATCCAGTTATCTCTAAGTACATTTGGATCTGAGGCCTTCCAATGGGTCTCTTGGAGAAAGGTAGTGTCTGGTCTTCGTAAGTGAGACAGTACCTTTTTCCTCTTGAGTATTAAGGCCCTCTACATTCCACGAAACCAAAGTTAGATTGGTCTTCATAGAATGTGATTGTGGTGCTATATTAGTAAATTGGGCACTCATCCAATTCCCTGGGCAGGGAAAACCGCTTTGTAGTTTCCTTGTATCACAGTCTCCCACCCGTCCCAGCGAGCAGGCAGGGGATCACATAGTAGACCATCAGCAGACCAGAGAGGATATTTCCGAACGACAAATAGTATTGAGCACAATAAACAAAATAACATGTAAAATCTAATCTTACACCGGTCAATGATTTTTGAAATTTTCCGAACCCAGTATTGCAGCCAAACAGGCTGCCAATAAGCATTAAAGTAACTTTTAAGGTTAGAGAAAGTGGATGTTGTAAGGTGTTCCACCACACACCTATAGAACATTATATAAGGAGCTCTAAGCCAGAGCCTCATTGCTATAACTATTAATAACCATGTTGGCCATGACAAAGAGGGTGAGACCCCTGGTGTCATACAGTAGGTATTAAACCTGTAAACAAATTAAGCATTCCTATCTGCATGAACATATAGCAACCACGGAAATATACTTAACCAAACCCATCATCAGTCATTGTCCGCCATAGTAGAACGTGGCGAGGTTCTGCGTAAGGAACTGGGGAAATTCTGGGCTGCATCAGGAGAGTCAAAGTAATGGGATTGGCCCTCGAGGTCACCTGCAATTTAGCCGGGTAAAGTAATGCAAAGCGTATGTTGTTGTCAAAAAGTTCCTTGCAGACTTGGGAAAACTCACGCCGTCTTGTAGAAACTTGGTAGGAGAAGTCTTGTAATAAAAGCAAACGCGAAGATTTATATGAGATCTATGGGGTTTTGTGATACGCATCCAATAACTTCACATTATCTAGATAATTGAGAAGCTTGAAGATTACCGGCCTGGGTTTTTGTTGGGCAGATTGGCGGTCAGGTCCCACACGATGAGCCCGTTCCACCAACAGTGGGCCCTCCATTGGGACGTTGAGATTTTCAGGCAACTACTTAGATACAAACGACAGGAGGTCACGGGGCTTAACCGTTTCTGGTAGGCCAATAAGCCTCAGGTTGTTCCTCCGATTCCAGTTTTGAAGGTCCCCCACCTTGTCAAGGAGGGCCTTGATGGAGGACTCATGGGTCTGGATTTGGGTAGTGGCCGTGTTGAGGTCGTCTTCTAAGTTGGAGATTCTGTCTTCTGCTTCCGCTATTCTGGCTGAGTGTTGTGACATCTGTTCCGTCATCTTATTAATGGCATCCATCAGTGGGGCCAACTTGGAGTCCAGAAGTGGCGAAAGTATATCAGAAAACTCTTTGGCGGTCAATGCAGGTGTGGCAGCCTGATGTGCAGTCTTATCCAAGGAGTCGGTTGTGCTGGCATTGCCCGGGGAGCGGGGGGAAGAGGTTTGCGAGGAGAGTGTGGGTTTGTCCTTATTTTTTTGACTTTGGGAACCCCTCTGGGTCCTGGTGGTTTTGCCACATATTTTTCCATTATATTTAACACCGGCTCGTAAAGCTTAGATGAAATGTAGGTATTTTGTTGTGTCGCCTCCAATATCTACCTCCACACACTATAGGATGGTGGGCTAATGAGTCAAGGGAGCTTTAGTAGTTATGTGCTGTTCTGTTACAGAAGGCAAGTGTTCCAGATTGTAGGGGACGTGATAACCGCAGGTCTCGCACTGTAGATATGTGATAGTCTGGTGGACTACAGTAGGATTTGTTACAGGAGGACCTGCGTCCCACAGGTGCACAGTCAGCCCAGGAGAAGCAGGGAGGGCTCTCTTCCACCCTCAAAATGGCGGCCGTATTTTGTGTTAGAATGTGAGGGTTGTTTATTTGGGACTCTTACCCTGAAGCTTTGGGGCCCTTTCTCTACAGCATACTCTCAGCCAGCAGTTGCTCCCTGGCTGTGACAGCTTTCCAGGTGAGGCAGAAATGCGGCACAGAATGGCTGCCTCCTCCAAGATGGCGCCCGTCCCAGTCAAGGCCGCGGGGCGTCCTCAAGGCTGTGTGCTGGAGCCTCTAAAATGCCAGCGGTTAGTGGCGGGGACGCTGTAGCAGGTTCGTGCACCGCCAGCGGGGCACGAATCGGGCGGGCGGGTGGGCGGGATGTAGAGACTCACCCGGCTGGGTCCAAGATGGCGGCGGACCCTCTCGGAAGCACGAAGCTCCGTGCCTGGATTCAGGGTAAAGGATGGTGGGGAGCCGGGAACCAGTCCTCTTCACCCACCTCTATCTCCCACACCCCTGGGTGAGTGCGGGGTGCGATTTCCACAGCTTCCATGGGGTGATGTAGACGCCGCGGCCTAGAAGCTGGGAGAGCTCATTAAAAGCGTGACCTTCCACTAGGTCCATCTCCCGGAAGTCGTGATTCCGTTTTCTAATTTCGAAAATTGCTGTTACATTTCGTCTTATGCTGTGCCAAAGGGCCAAGATTGTAATTTGTTAAAAATTCCACCATAATGTTAGAATGTGTTTGCATTGCTACTCAATGACCATAATAAAATCAGGTGTGGTGTTGTTTGAAACACACCACTCCTGACTTGATAGCTTGTGTGTGTGTTAATGAATTCCACATCCACTTCTGAGATTTATTTCCTATGATGCATTTATTTTTGTGTGTGTGTGTTATACTGTTTTGTGTGTGTGTTGTAGAGCATGTGGTTGTGTCTTGTGCTTTGTGTGGTGTCATAGGTATGTGTTGTGTGTATCTGTCCAATGTGTGAGCTGTGCTACAAATATATATATGTGTGTGTAGTGTACCATTATATCTCTCTGTCTCCTTTGGTAAATCGCAACGGAATGTGGGTGTGTGTTGTACTGTGAGTGGTGTGTGCTGTGTATCTGGTGTACTGTGTGTGGTATATGTATATCCCCAATTATTCCTGTTTGTTTAAAACATCCACTATAAAATTAGACTGTGTTTGCATTCATATTGAATGACAATTAAATCAGGTGTGGTGTTCCTTTGTCATCTGTTTCACAGATCGTCAATCTTTTTTTCGAGATCATCAATCAAGGCAATTGAACCTTGGGGCGAAATGTAATAGGGTGTGATTTTTTAGACATGTGCGATTTTTGGTCAAAAACGGCCGAAATCGCACATTTTCCGAAAATCGCACATTTAATAGGTTGAAAATCGCGGTAAAAAAATCGCACTTTTTACCGCGAAATCGCACTTTTAGAAGTGCGATTTTTAGTCACATTTCAATTCGCATCCAGATGTTTTCCCATTATAAAGTATACAACTCGCAAATGTAATAGGGTGCGATTTTTGGTAAATGTTACCAAAAATCGCAAAAAAAATAGACCAGGTTCTGACAGGCGAATTTGACAGAACCATGCACAGATCATTGAGATCTGTGCATGGTTCTGTTAATAAAAATGTGTAAAAGTGTTTTTATAAAAAAAAAACGGCGTGGGGTCCCCCCTCCTAAGCATAACCAGCCCCGGGCTCATTGAGCTGGACCTGGTTCCAAAAATACGGGGGGACAAAAAGCATAGGGGTCCCCCGTATTTCTGAAACCAGCCCCGGACTCTTGGACCGGTCCTGGTTCCAAAAATACGGGGGACAAAAAATCTGGGGGTCCCCCGTATTTTGAAACCAGCACCGGGCTCCAACAGCCCGCGGTGTCATGCCACAGCCGGGGGACACTTTTTATACAAGGTCCCCCGGCCAAAACATGAGCACCGTGGCTGGTCAGCCTTGGACGGGGTACCTGGAGGAGTGGGGACCCCCCCAATAAAGGGGTCCCCCCCCCCAGGCTTCACCCGTCCAGGGCTGAAGCCCGGGGCTGTCACCGGCGTCCGTGGCCAGTGGACGCCGGCCTGATAGGGTTAAATCCATCATACATATCATTACATTGCTTTTTACCGGCGAACTACAAGTGCCAGCAGACCTCCCCCGCATGCTGGGACTTGGAGAACCACAAGTCCCAGCATGCGGGGCATTAATGGGCCCGCTGGGACTTGTAGTCCACCTGTAAAAAGAATGTTTATAAAAAACACACACACAGAGAAGTACAAGTTTATTACACACACACACCTCAATTTTACACCAGCATACTTACCATTCCTGGATCCAGCGCTGGTCTGGTTGCTTCACAGCCGGCTCCCCCGCACTGACAGGCAGCGGGGAGAACCGGCTTTCTCCGTTGCTTCTAACAGCTTCTGTAGCGCTGTCCGAGTGCTACAGAGGCTGAGAGCGTGATTGGCTGAGCTACAGTATGCGTCTCCATGGAGACGCATAGCTCAGCCAATCAGGACTGAGCTATGCGTCTCCATGGAGACGCATACTGTAGCTCAGCCAATCACGCTCTCAGCCTCTGTAGCACTCGGACAGCGCTACAGAAGCTGTTAGAAGCAACGGAGAAAGCCGGTTCTCCCCGCTGCCTGTCAGTGCGGGGGGAGCCGGCTGTGAAGCAGCCAGACCAGCGCTGGATCCAGGAATGGTAAGTATGCTGGTGTAAAATTGAGGTGTGTGTGTGTAATAAACTTGTACTTCTCTGTGTGTGTGTTTTTTATAAACATTCTTTTTACAGGTGGACTACAAGTCCCAGCGGGCCCATTAATGCCCCGCATGCTGGGACTTGTGGTTCTCCAAGTCCCAGCATGCGGGGGAGGTCTGCTGGCACTTGTAGTTCGCCGGTAAAAAGCAATGTAATGATATGTATGATGGATTTAACCCTATCAGGCCGGCGTCCACTGGCCACGGACGCCGGTGACAGCCCCGGGCTTCAGCCCTGGACGGGTGAAGCCTGGGGGGGGGGACCCCTTTATTGGGGGGGTCCCCACTCCTCCAGGTACCCCGTCCAAGGCTGACCAGCCACGGTGCTCATGTTTTGGCCGGGGGACCTTGTATAAAAAGTGTCCCCCGGCTGTGGCATGACACCGCGGGCTGTTGGAGCCCGGTGCTGGTTTCAAAATACGGGGGACCCCCAGATTTTTTGTCCCCCGTATTTTTGGAACCAGGACCGGTCCAAGAGTCCGGGGCTGGTTTCAGAAATACGGGGGACCCCTATGCTTTTTGTCCCCCCGTATTTTTGGAACCAGGTCCGGCTCAATGAGCCCGGGGCTGGTTATGCTTAGGAGGGGGGACCCCACGCCGTTTTTTTTTTTACTTTTTTTTTTTTGCACAAAATCGCATTTATAAAAATGCGCACATTTTCATGACTGAAAATGCGCACATTTTCATGACTAAAAATCGCGGCAAATCGCGGCAAATCGCATTTTTTGCCGCTAATTCGCATCTCATTACATATGCGAATTCGCGGCAAAAAATGCGATTTTTAAAGGTGCGATTTGGTGCGATTTTTTTTTAGTCTAAAAATCGCACCCTATTACATTTCGCCCCTGGTGTTTTTTAAGTTTCTAAGTGAAATTTCCCAAATACGGCATTGAGGTGCACACCACCAGGTCCGGAGGTACCTTGTTGCCGAATAAGACAGACATGCACGCGCGCACACACACACTCTTCAACTTATTATATAGATCGGTGTGCTTCCAGGAGTCTTGTATTGACTCAACAAAGAAAGAAGACTTTTTGTTGGAGCACTTTTACTGTTTTCATTGATTTTTATAAAGAACATATTTATTGATATGTTTTAAAATTCATACAGGTCTCCTCCTGGGAGTGGTACAAGATGTTAATGATAATACTTAAGACAAAAGATAATTTTGGCAAAAATTACAGAAGGTCTCGGGCAGTGGGATCACATACGATATATAGCATGTAGTCCTTTTGCATATGATCCCATTCCCGACTGTGGGATACAATGGATCTTTGTTGCAGCAGTGACAATCTGTGGCTCCGATGTGCATGGGCCCGCGCATTAGATCGGAATCGCAGACTAAACACATGCGATCTTGGCCAATTTTATCCAATTCCTTGGACCGATGCCTCAGAATTGAGTGAAAATGGCCCAAATCGCACAAGTGGGTGCGGCATTAAGGATTTAGAGAGTTTTCAGTTTTGGGGACAGAGGATGTGTTTTGAACAAAATACCCATTTATTTATTTCTTAGATACAAACAGAATTATTCCTATTTATAAATGCACCTTCTATAATTTCTATTTCTTTTTTGTATTCAGTTATGGCATTAATACTGGTACCGTGTATAATATGGGTAATGCCAAACACTGGCATTTTTCTTATCTGGTATATTTTTTTCTTTAGTTTTTAGATACACTTATCACGGAGAAGTAGAATTTCAATCCTTTAATTGCTCTAATACTAATTCATCTGATGTTCAGAATCTATTGTGCTCAATAATTTATTGAGGCAGCATCCCTTGTAGGGGTCACATAAGCAGTCTGTTTCTAAAGATGTTAACACTGTGAGGATGCAACGCAGTACAACCTACTGACAACAGGTGGCAGTGCACCATCAACACTGGCAGCTGCAGCAGTCCCAGTGTTTAGCACTTCTAATAAAGGTCAAGACCATCAGGAATTGTTGGTATTCAAACTCTTTAAAGCTGTGACATGCAAAGCTTTTATAAAAATAAAAATAAACTGTTTTTGTTTCTCTGTTGGTGCTTCAAAGAATCTTATATATGCCTGATCATCTGTATTAACAATTCTCACTGAAATACCAGTACCAGTTGAATGTTTATAAATCTACTATGTAAAAGTGAAAATTTGTCCTTTCTTTCTTTACAAATCCACAGTTTACATGCCAAGATCTTGAAATATTACATATGAGCATATTAAAACACGGCCATTAATTACGGTTCATTTTTAATTCACTAAAAACCACAACTTTTGTTTTTCGTTCATTCCGATTACCAAGATCACCGTTCCCATCAACTGACACAAGTTTATCACAGCATATGCTCAGTGCAACTCACACGATGCACTGATTGCCATTAATCTCTGAATTTAGCAAAATTCAGGGTTGCATCTATCTATAGTTTCTATCCTAATATATAAAGTTAAAATTTGTCTGTCCTCCTTCTGTCTTTCTATACAGATTCACAGTTTACAAGGGAAGATCATATTATGAGCATATTAAAACACGAACGAGGCAACTAAAATAACTTAGTAAAACAAAAACACAGCATAACTCCAGAATGACTGCAGCAATATTACTTACACTCTGGGAACAACCACTGTGGGGGTAAGACCCCCTAGGTGTAATGCAGCAGCACAGAGTATTTCAGAAGACAGCATAACTCCAGAATGGCTGGAGCAATTTACACAAAACTTGGTACACATATGACTTATGTGAATATATATGTCTGTATATATATCTATATATATATATATATATATATATATATATATATAGAAGGGTTCTGTTCCCCGGAATCTTGTGAAGGACCCGGAAGAAAACTGAAGCGGCACTCCAACGGAATTTTAGAAATAAATCACCATTTATTAAACGTGACAAGTGGCGTTATACAGGCTCCATCGACGTTTCAAGGCATGTAAGCCTTTTCCTCAGGATGCGCCCTACAGTGTATAAAGTGCCAGTGTGGGTATTAAACAGAGCATGATTGCCCTCTTACCTTATAAGTAGCCTCCGATTAACGTGAAGCCTCCACGCTGCTCCGGCGTCGGCGGGTGCTGCTTCCGGGTTCCCGGGTTCAGCCCACTGATGACGTGCAGCCGTCGCCTAGGAAACCTAGGAAAACAGCTTCTCCGGTCTCAGCCTGGAGCGCGTCTCAGCTGTGAACAAAATAAGACCAACATAAATAAACTGTTGGATGCGTGTGTATACTGCAAATCAAATCTAACATGTGAGGCTACTGATATAAATGTGACGTGCTGAAATAAATAACTGACGGTTGCGCTGCATGAATAGATCAATTAATAGTATAGTATAAAGGCAACATTGGTCTCAGCCATCTCACTGTGTGTACAAGTGACACCATTGGGAATAATAGCATCTCTACATATATAATGTACTGAACTATATTGCGATACATCTAGGTGGTACATCGTAAAAATGCAGCTTATAGGCAAAGCAGCTTATAAATAAACAAGGGATAGAAAAGGGTTTCAGCTGTTTCAGATGAACGAATTCCAGGCTATCATTTCATTAAGGCCCCCAGGGGCCAAAGTTCCCAGTTTGAAAATCCACTGTGATTCTCTCTGGGACAACATCTTCTGTCTGTCACCACCTCTGGGGGGTAACGGAATATGATCGATGATTTTACATTTTAAGTCCGACAATTTGTGTCCTTCGGCTTTAAAGTGTCTGGCCACTGGTTGATTGACACTTTTTCCTTCCAAACATGCAGAGATTGCTGACCGGTGGAGGGCCATTCGGGCTCTTAGATGAACTATGGTCTGTCCCACATAATATTTGCCACATGGGCAAATTATGATATATATTATATATGGGGTCTTGCAATGCATGACATGTTTGATAGCAAAGGATTGTCCTGTAGAGGGATGCATGAAAGTAGGGCCTGCTATAACATGACTGCACGTTGTGCAGGACGGGCATTTATAGCAACCCGGTTTCTTAGTTTGGATGTTGAATAATGTTGGACCTTGTTCTTGAGTGATATTGGTCTTTACTAGGAGGTCCCTTAAATTTCTGCTCCTCTTGAAACTTGGCATGATGTTCTTGTTTTTGAACCCTGGTAATGATTTATCCAATGTAACCAAAGGCCATACTGCCTTGAGAGCTCTGGGGAGAACCCTAGTGGCCGGACCATATGTCGACACAAACGGAATTTTGTCGGTTGCTCTGGAAGGCTTATTCTGAAGAACTGCCGCCCGGGACAATTCTAGCACTTGTCTCTTCTGTTTAGTCAATTCAGCATAATTGTATCCTCTAGCTGTGAACTTTGAAATCATGGTATTCAACTCAGTCTCAAGCTTGCTTTTATCGCTGTTAATCCGGGCTGCTCTCAGCATTTGAGATTTAGGGAGGCTGCGTTTTAAAGATGGAGGATGGTTGCTACTAAATTTCAAAAAGGTGTTCCGGTCTGTGTCCTTGTGATAGACTGAGGTAATGAGCTGATGCTCTATCCTTTCGATGGTCACATCGAGATAATGGACAGTGTGACTGTCCATGTTGTAAGTGAACTTTATTGGATGATCGTATCTGTTGATGTTTTCTATCACAGTAGTAAGGGCCTCTTTGCCCCCAGACCACACGATGAGCAAGTCATCAATGTAGCGTGTGTACATGATGATATTTTTGCTGATTGCTATGTCTGTAAAGAAAAAGTTCTGTTCCTGCTCAAACATGTACACGTTTGCTAACGAGGGGGAAACATTCGACCCCATTGAGCAGCCGGTGAGTTGAAGATAAAATGACCCATTGTGTAAAAAATAATTCCTTGTAAGGGTTAATTCTAAAAGTTCCAGGAATAGTGATACATCTAGTGCTGAAAAATTGACTCTATGTAAAAACATCCTCATAGACGAAAGTGCTTGTGCGTGCGGTATAACCGTGTAGAGGTTTTTTACATCTAAAGTGCATAAAGTGATTTCTTGAGGTAGATCTTGGATTTCCATGAGTTTTAATAACAGTTGTGTCGTATCCTTAAGGAACGTCTTCTGCATCACTATAAAAGGTTGAATTAGACAGTCCAGGAATTGTGATATTGGTTGGAAAAGCGACCCCCGGGCAGAAATGATGGGTCTGCCCGGGGGGTTCACCGGGTCCTTGTGAACTTTTGGTATCGTGTATATTACTGGACTGATAGGGTGGTCCTGGGTTAGAGTCTTCAAGACTTTTTTGCTGATATGTCCCTGTTGTTGTGCTTGAACTAACACCTTGTCCAGTTCTTTCTTGAACAATATAGAAGGGTCTCCAGGTAATTTCCGATACGTAGCCGTATCAGCCAGTAATGTGTTCAGATTTTTGATGTATATATCTGTATCTTGTAGTACTATCGCCCCGCCTTTATCAGCGGGGCGTATAGTCACTTTAGAATTTTTTGCCAAATTTTTTAGGGCTTTAGACTCCCCTTTGTTCATGTTGGACCACTTTTTAGGTGCGTTAGCATCAAACCGCTGGACTGATTGATCTATCATGTTGATAAAAGTTTTTATGGATGCATTTGTTGACGGAGGATGCATCCATAAAAACTTTTATCAACATGATAGATCAATCAGTCCAGCGGTTTGATGCTAACGCACCTAAAAAGTGGTCCAACATGAACAAAGGGGAGTCTAAAGCCCTAAAAAATTTGGCAAAAAATTCTAAAGTGACTATACGCCCCGCTGATAAAGGCGGGGCGATAGTACTACAAGATACAGATATATACATCAAAAATCTGAACACATTACTGGCTGATACGGCTACGTATCGGAAATTACCTGGAGACCCTTCTATATTGTTCAAGAAAGAACTGGACAAGGTGTTAGTTCAAGCACAACAACAGGGACATATCAGCAAAAAAGTCTTGAAGACTCTAACCCAGGACCACCCTATCAGTCCAGTAATATACACGATACCAAAAGTTCACAAGGACCCGGTGAACCCCCCGGGCAGACCCATCATTTCTGCCCGGGGGTCGCTTTTCCAACCAATATCACAATTCCTAAACTGTCTAATTCAACCTTTTATAGTGATGCAGAAGACGTTCCTTAAGGATACGACACAACTGTTATTAAAACTCATGGAAATCCAAGATCTACCTCAAGAAATCACTTTATGCACTTTAGATGTAAAAAACCTCTACACGGTTATACCGCACGCACAAGCACTTTCGTCTATGAGGATGTTTTTACATAGAGTCAATTTTTCAGCACTAGATGTATCACTATTCCTGGAACTTTTAGAATTAACCCTTACAAGGAATTATTTTTTACACAATGGGTCATTTTATCTTCAACTCACCGGCTGCTCAATGGGGTCGAATGTTTCCCCCTCGTTAGCAAACGTGTACATGTTTGAGCAGGAACAGAACTTTTTCTTTACAGACATAGCAATCAGCAAAAATATCATCATGTACACACGCTACATTGATGACTTGCTCATCGTGTGGTCTGGGGGCAAAGAGGCCCTTACTACTGTGATAGAAAACATCAACAGATACGATCATCCAATAAAGTTCACTTACAACATGGACAGTCACACTGTCCATTATCTCGATGTGACCATCGAAAGGATAGAGCATCAGCTCATTACCTCAGTCTATCACAAGGACACAGACCGGAACACCTTTTTGAAATTTAGTAGCAACCATCCTCCATCTTTAAAACGCAGCCTCCCTAAATCTCAAATGCTGAGAGCAGCCCGGATTAACAGCGATAAAAGCAAGCTTGAGACTGAGTTGAATACCATGATTTCAAAGTTCACAGCTAGAGGATACAATTATGCTGAATTGACTAAACAGAAGAGACAAGTGCTAGAATTGTCCCGGGCGGCAGTTCTTCAGAATAAGCCTTCCAGAGCAACCGACAAAATTCCGTTTGTGTCGACATATGGTCCGGCCACTAGGGTTCTCCCCAGAGCTCTCAAGGCAGTATGGCCTTTGGTTACATTGGATAAATCATTACCAGGGTTCAAAAACAAGAACATCATGCCAAGTTTCAAGAGGAGCAGAAATTTAAGGGACCTCCTAGTAAAGACCAATATCACTCAAGAACAAGGTCCAACATTATTCAACATCAAAACTAAGAAACCGGGTTGCTATAAATGCCCGTCCTGCACAACGTGCAGTCATGTTATAGCAGGCCCTACTTTCATGCATCCCTCTACAGGACAATCCTTTGCTATCAAACATGTCATGCATTGCAAGACCCCATATATAATATATATCATAATTTGCCCATGTGGCAAATATTATGTGGGACAGACCATAGTTCATCTAAGAGCCCGAATGGCCCTCCACCGGTCAGCAATCTCTGCATGTTTGGAAGGAAAAAGTGTCAATCAACCAGTGGCCAGACACTTTAAAGCCGAAGGACACAAATTGTCGGACTTAAAATGTAAAATCATCGATCATATTCCGTTACCCCCCAGAGGTGGTGACAGACAGAAGATGTTGTCCCAGAGAGAATCACAGTGGATTTTCAAACTGGGAACTTTGGCCCCTGGGGGCCTTAATGAAATGATAGCCTGGAATTCGTTCATCTGAAACAGCTGAAACCCTTTTCTATCCCTTGTTTATTTATAAGCTGCTTTGCCTATAAGCTGCATTTTTACGATGTACCACCTAGATGTATCGCAATATAGTTCAGTACATTATATATGTAGAGATGCTATTATTCCCAATGGTGTCACTTGTACACACAGTGAGATGGCTGAGACCAATGTTGCCTTTATACTATACTATTAATTGATCTATTCATGCAGCGCAACCGTCAGTTATTTATTTCAGCACGTCACATTTATATCAGTAGCCTCACATGTTAGATTTGATTTGCAGTATACACACGCATCCAACAGTTTATTTATGTTGGTCTTATTTTGTTCACAGCCGAGACGCGCTCCAGGCTGAGACCGGAGAAGCTGTTTTCCTAGGTTTCCTAGGCGACGGCTGCACGTCATCAGTGGGCTGAACCCGGGAACCCGGAAGCAGCACCCGCCGACGCCGGAGCAGCGTGGAGGCTTCACGTTAATCGGAGGCTACTTATAAGGTAAGAGGGCAATCATGCTCTGTTTAATACCCACACTGGCACTTTATACACTGTAGGGCGCATCCTGAGGAAAAGGCTTACATGCCTTGAAACGTCGATGGAGCCTGTATAACGCCACTTGTCACGTTTAATAAATGGTGATTTATTTCTAAAATTCCGTTGGAGTGCCGCTTTAGTTTTCTTCCGGGTCCTTCACAAGATTCCGGGGAACAGAACCCTTCTACCTATCCATTGAGGGCACCACGGTTTTTATCCTTATCGTCCAGAGTGCCGAGCAACCCCAGGACTATATATATATATATATAGAACAAAAGATACCCAGCGCAAAGAATCTTAAAGATTCCACGCAGGTTCTACGGTTTCTTGAGGATTTTGAATGGAAGGAGGATTTCCTGTGGTGTACTATAGATGTTGAGGCGTTATACACCTCCATACCGCATACGGGAGGTATTGCGGCTATTGAATATTATCTTAATAGAGACATGAGTTTGGATGAGGGTTTTAAAAAGTTCTTGTTGGAATGTGTACATTTTGTGATGAAGAACAACTACTTCATGTTCCAAGGGGAGTATTACCTCCAGCAACGTGGTGTTGCAATGGGGACCCCCTATGCCCCCAGCCTTGCCAACTTATATCTGGGTGAGTGGGAGGAGAATAACGAGGAAAATTAATGTGCATTTTAAGGATCATCTAAAATGCTTTAAGAGATATATAGATGATCTCCTTATAGTATGGCAAGGAGATGTGGAGTCCTTTCAGACATTTATGGCTAAATTAAATATCAACAACTATAATTTACGCTTTACTAGTAATGTTAATAAAAGCAAGATTGAGTTCTTAGATCTGGTTTTGGATACTGGAGATTGGCCTAATACCCCTAAGATTATGTCTTATACATTTTTGAAGGCTGTCGACAGTAACAGCTATGTCGATTACCACAGTTGTCACTACCGAGGTTGGCTTGATAATGTACCTTACTCTCAGTATATGAGGGTAAGAAAAAATTGTAGTACAAATGATACATTTGAGGAACAATCCAAAATCTTTGACAAGAGGTTTTCTGAAAAACATTATCCTGAAGCTTTGGTTATGAAATGTAAGAACAAGGCCAGGAATTTAGAAAGAAAAAATTTGCTGGAATATAAACCAAAGGTAAAGGATGATTCTGAAATTTTTGTGCCTTTTGTAACCTCTTATAATTCATTTGGTGGTCAGATAAAGGGTATCCTTAATAAACATTGGGATATCTTACGTCTGGACCCACTCCTCAAAACTGTTATCCCTGAGAAACCGCAGGTAGTTTTCAAGAAGGCAAACACCTTAAAATCCATCTTAGCCCCAAGTAATTTAAGAATTACAAATGACTCTACCTGGTTAAATAAGACTAATGGTTTCTTTCCATGCAATCGATGTAAAATGTGCAGACACGCTAGCAAGGAGAGGTCAAAGTTTAGTAATTTTGACAATAGTAAGATCTTTGACATTAAAAGTCATATGTGTTGTGCTACCACCAATGTTGTGTACTTGTTAGAGTGCAAATGTGGTAAACGCTATGTGGGTAAGACTAAGAGACAATTGAAAATACGAATTTTAGAACATGATCGTAGCATAAAGAATAAAGTCTCCCTGCATAGCGTCCCACGACATTTCATTTCATGCTGTAACTCTGATTTGGATAATATGTCCTTTAAAGCTATAGAGCATGTAACTTTGGATGAGCGTGGTGGAGATGTTTTAAAAAAACTCAGCAGAAGGGAAACCTTCTGGATTTACACTTTAGGGACACTATCCCCACGTGGTTTAAATGAGGGCTGTGACATCACCCCCTTTTTGCAATAGTTGACATGGGTGTGTCGACCTCCCTTGGCTGTAGTTGCACTGTTGAGCTGTGCTCTGTAGCTCTGGCCACTAGAGGGAGCTCCGACCCCCTGCCGACTGTGCATCTGGTGATTGTCACAGCTTTATAGTTAATACCCTTGTCTCCCTCATTAAGAGTATACTATATCCAAATTATTCTCCTGTTTCTTCTGTTTTTTCTATATTGATATATTTTTTTATACTGATGTTTTTCTATATTGATATTTTGCACTAAATATGTGTCTCGTTGCAGATTGGAGCCGACTTTGTAAATAAATATATTCGCGTATATAATTGTTCTGATTGCTGCTATATATGCTTTTTTGCACATTTTTGAATATATGTGTTTTTATCTATATATAAAATATATATATATATATATATATATATATATTTTTTTTAAGTGAACTAAAATAAAATATATATATTTTTTAATATTTATTTTTTATACATATATATATATATATATATATATATATATTTTTAAACGCAATATTTTTGTATCATGTTGGTATTGATCTGTATTATGTATTATATATGTATATTTGATTGTATGATGTTAATTTTGATATATGTCTCTGTAAACATGTGGCACTTTGATTGTATGTGAGATTATGCTGCTGATTAAGTGATGCTGGTCACAGATAGCTAACACCTGTGAAGAGAAGGTGGGTATAAATACCCGATACTCACCTCATGTAACCACACCCCCTGACGAAGTCCTACAGTGTGACGAAACGCGTTGGGCGTGGCTTCCTTTTGGTCCGACGTTGAGACGTCCTGCTTCCACCTGCGATCCAGCCGGCGATCCTTCCGACTCTGTGTGTGCTGTTCCCTGGTCTGCGGCTTGACGGCGGCAGCTGAGTGACGGCGTTTCTCTCACATTGATGTCCGGGCTGTGACGGTGATAAAACTATCTGGCTGGCAAGCATAAGATTTTTAACCCCAATGTATGTGAGCTTTGTTGCATAAGTAAAGTGTTGTTACATTCTGCTCATTGGTGCGTCTTCTCTATTCCTTTTGCATATATATATATATATATATATATATATATATATATATATAGTGACTGGAGAAGAAGGGCACTCAGGGACTCGCAGAGCAGGTGAAGGAAGGACAAATTTATTGCCTGAAAGTCTACGTTTCGGGGTCTCCCCCGTCGTCAGGAGAAACAATTGGTTTGTCCTGATGACGGGGGGAGACCCCGAAACGTAGACTTTCAGGCAATAAATTTGTCCTTCCTTCACCTGCTCTGCGAGTCCCTGAGTGCCCTTCTTCTCCAGTCACTGCATACTAGGGGCTGCAAGGCTCCATTGGGTGGCACCAGGGCAAGCTATTTCGTGTTGGGCTATACCAAAGTCCTGAGTGCCGGTCCTTCTCCTTGGATATATATATATATCGGAGGTAGAATGGGCACTCACCAACATCAAGGTTTTCAAGGTACCTTGGTGAGTGCCCATTCTACCTCCGATATACATTGATGTTTATTCATCTTGTGGAGCACCCCCCCTGCGATACGAGTGCGGATTCTTTGGAATATATCCAAGTCCAGTATTTCCCAAATAGGAAAAAGGAGCACTCCCCAAATAAGGTTATGAAAAAAAAAAACTTTTTTTTATTTCGAAATAACAAAATGACATACCAAGTGAAGCGCTCAGAAAAATCTCAGACGTTTCGATCCAGCAAGGATCTTTCTCAAGGAAAAGCATATGGGGTTCAAATCCACTTAGGGTTAATGGAGCCAGCAGCCAAAAACCTACAGAGTAGCCGCCCTGTCCCGGATATATGTACCCATACTAATTGGCAATTAGGCTAGACACTTCCCAGTGTCAGTCTCCGATCCACCGGCTTGTGGAGCGCATAGTGCCGCCTATCAAAGAAGTGCTTCCTGTCGGTGGAGCGCATGTCCCGCCCAGCCTTCCGGCTGGTAGAACGCATATCACTCCTTCTGTCAGGCGCTTCCTGTCTTTGAGGCGCTCCGGACGGTTCCTGCTGTGCACATGTTATGTTTTAATAGAACAACTCACCCTGGGCATTCTATAGGAAAGATATGCAAGTAGGGTGTTCAGAGGGTTGAAAAGGTGTATGGTCAGCAGACGTTGCCATGGTTACCAGAAAATAGAACACAGTTGCCCACTAGCGCATGCGTGCTCAGAACTGCTAAAGATCTGCCTAAAAGACTGCAAGGGTTGGAGAGATAAAGCGATAAGGTGCTATAAAGTGTATCTATACAGACCCACGTGTGTGTAAATCAACTAAATCAAATAATCTATACTAAGCGCAATGTGCGCATGATGAGTGTATGTATGTGTGTGTGTGTGTGTGTGTATATATATATATATATATATATATATATATATATATATAGAATCTGAGAATCCCCGGCACTCCGGCTCCCCCACGGGGTACCTTGCTCCGGTGCCTTCCATGGGATGTCCGTCCTTACAACGTAGCAGCTGTAGCGGGCGGCACTCGGAGACTCAAATCAAACAGCCAGTGTAACGATAAACGTGCAAACAAACTTTAATGACGTTTCGAGGCTAGCAGCCCTCAAAACGTCATTAAAGTTTGTTTGCACGTTTATCGTTACACTGGCTGTTTGATGTGAGTCTCCGAGTGCCGCCCGCTACAGCTGCTATATATATATATATATATATATATATATATATATATATATATATATATGATTGCAGAGAAACAGATAAGCCAGTAGCCAAGCATTGTATGGAATTTGGACATCAAGTGGCTTCCATTAAATCTATGCTAATAGACCATGTCCCCGTACCCCTGAGGGGAGGTGATCGAGTGAAGACCCTGAGACAACGTGAAGCCCAATGGATTTTTGACCTGGACACGGTTGCCCCTCGGGGACTTAACGAAAACAATCCATTAAATTGCTTTCTTTAATATTTTTGAGTTTTTGGTGATCGGTGGCGATGTGATGAAAAGGAGGGCACTGACCTTAAGTACATCTCGCGGCTCAATGCACACTAGATTTGTGCATTAGAGAACGAAATATTCTGTTCTCATGATGTTCTTTTCCTATTTTTCTTTTTTGACACTAAATGTTATAACTTTGCTGGATGATTATTAGCATAAGTATTATTAATGATATAAATATAGATGATATATGTGTTCATAACTTTAAATATAATATCTTGCGTTTATACATAGATAGTTTTTTGATATATTAGAGGGTCAAAGACCTTACATAGACATATCCATGTCCATATTATTATTATGATAATATGCTTTTTTCTTTCCTTCTTGTTTTTTCTTTTTTTTATATAATATAAATTATGACTTGGATTATTGGGTTAAGATTGCTGGGACTAACCTAACTGTAAACTAACACACACTGCTGCAGCTCTTTATATTTTCCACCAAACAGTACAATATCTGCTGGAACGCACCTCGTTTGAGGTGACACGCACGGCCATCTTGGAAAACGTATGCATATAATACTATGTTCTTTAAAACACTGAGCGGACGCGCACAAGGTGCGCCAGACCACCTAAGGGGTCTGACTAGCACCTTTATCAATAAATCGCCGTATTAGAATGATGCTACATATGTTCTAAGAGCAGTTTTGACGGTGGAACGCACCGCATCGCCGTTTGAAACGCACGGCCATTTTAAATTTTGCTTTAGCAGCGCTCAACAGCCTATTAGAAGCTTCCTTGGGGTCATGTGGGGTGCCGAGCTATGATCACACAGGGCACCCGTACAGCCATACACAGCTGTACTAGATGTCATTAGAGTGGAGTGCTTTATAAGGAGCTTGCTGAGTGTGTGTCAGTGTATCCTGACTCTTGTACTGTGTGGATGTCTAAGCTGACCTGTCTTGAGAAAGGCCACCTGGTGGCCGAAACGTAGACTGACTACTATGCCTGATTGGTAATGTACCCTGAATAAACTTTTCATGATTTACTGGTGAGTGCCCTTATTGGAATATCCAACCCTATTATACATTGGGACACATTGTGTCACCTTAAAGGAGCACCGCGACTTGTTACATTGTTGGCTGGGAGTGCGGAATTACAGAATCTATATTGTGTTGACCTGGACGTTTTGACCTGGGATCAATTTATCCTGCACCCGCAATTAAAATAAAACTACTAATGAACTTTGCTATTACAAAACTACAGCTGGATGTCTAGGATAACAGTTTTGGATTAGCACAGCACTGGACGTGGAGATTGTCTATATGTATTTTTCTTGGTTTTCTTTTTGCTGAGTATTACTTATATTACTTTGCGCATTTTTATATTTTATAGTTATTTTGATTTATAGTTTTTCTGATTTTTGTGGCTCAAAAATTTATTGAAAATATTGTCCTCTTGTTCCGGATTTCCAATTTAGAGTGATATTGTTACTATGTCACAAACCGCGGGTGTCTTCTTGGATGATGATTTACTAGCTGCAGCCCAGAATACATTCATTTCATTAACCGATGATGATGCTGATAAAATATACTTTGACCAAATAGATTTTGCAGAGTTGCCAGCTGAAACACCAACAGACTTGTACCACAAATTACTAAAACTTAGGAGACGTGAGACCGATCTCCTTCTGCACGGTCAATTCCTCAGCGAATACCATCGCACCAAGAAGATACCCCGCGGGTTTCGTATAGCTAACGTACCCACCTTGGGCAGAAACAATCCATCTTTCTGCTCAAGGTGGTGCGGAGTACTGAACAAGTGTTCAGCTGACTTGTTATTATTGGTTGTTGGAGAAGTGGGGAGTGAGTTAATAAAAGTTCGAGCTGATATTGAAAGCTTTAGAAGCACCTCCCTTAAAAAATTGTCTGGTGACAAATCTAAACCTTGGTTGGACAAAATAAAAACCCAAATCGAGACGTACCACCAGGAGTTATTACACTTCAAAAGAAAAAAACTAGAGACAGTGAATACTGATTATAAAACACATACAGTATACAGGTGGCTAGTGGGGGAGGGGCATAAACCCACAGGACGTAGACCACCTAGGTATCAGAGACAACGCAGTAATCCCAATCACTACTCAGGGAAGTCCTCTTCGGAGGGAGAATTCACTGACTCTAGTGATAATAGAGGCGAACAGGGTCATTTTTTAGAACAAACAGGCCACCGCCGCAACAGAGGAGGCAGAGGCGCCGGAGGCTCCAACAGAGGCGTGGTGGGTGGAGACAGAAGGGACAGAAAGACACGGACTTAGATCTGGTATTTAATCTGTCTAGATATAAACTTACTGAGGAGGAGACCTCAGTGCTCGCACTAGGTCTCTCATTTGTCCCGACCACACCCCATAACCATTTCAATTGGGTGGTTGATAACTACCGATTTGGTAGGAAATTGAGGCTACGGGAATTTTTCCCAGATCCACAACCAACTATGTGCAAAGGAATACAATCCAAATCATTAAAAACTAGCACATTCGACCCACCCTCTAATAACCCCAGTATCAGTACATTCGTGAGAATGACTGAACACGAAATGAAAGAGATATCAGCCACCAAACCCAAATACCAAAATCTCACCTATAAACAACGACAAGCCTTAGCCACCCTGAAAGCCAACTCCGAGATAGTGATTCGCCCCGCGGATAAGGGCGGGGCGGTCGTTATCCAAAACTGGTCCGATTACGACATGGAAATTAAACGCCAGCTGAGTGATAATGACACCTATTGTAAACTGACGGGGAACCCGACAAATGCACTCAAGGTTCAGATCGATACATCTATCGCCGTAGGCGTATCGGCTGGATGGATCGATGCGAAAACTGCAAAACAATTGATGGTTGACCACCCAATAACGCCCATTATATATACCTTACCCAAGGTGCACAAGCGGCTTGACAGCCCCCCTGGCCGCCCGATTATATCGGCCCGGGGGTCACTGTTGCAGCCACTGGCAATATTTGTCGATAGGTTTCTGCAACCACTTGTATTAAGTACTCCCAGCTATATCAGAGACACGTCTGATTTTCTGGACAAGATCCGTAGTGTACAACTCCCCGAATCTGAGACATGGTTGATTACACTTGACGTACAATCATTGTACACGGTAATACCACACAGTGATGGCATGCAGGCAATCAGACAACATCTGATTATGAGTAAACATACACAACCACCCATTGAATTTATCATGTCTCTGACAGAGCTGGTTTTAACAAAAAATTTCTTCATGTACGGTGTCGATTATTACCTGCAGGTAAACGGCACCGCCATGGGGTCAAACCTGGCACCGGCGTATGCCAATTTGTATATGGCCAACTACGAACAGAAATATATTGTATCACCGTTTGGTGATAAACTGTTATGTTATTTTCGTTTCATAGACGATATTTTTTTGATTTGGTCCGGAACAAGAGAGACATTTTTTGAGATGCTACAGGGTCTAAACACAGTGCCTGAGCCTATCCGATTCACACACACCATCGACCACCAAACCATCACATTCTTAGATGTGACCATCTTTAGGGATGGTGATTCACTTGGTTCGACACTATACCGTAAAACAACGGATAGAAACACTTTGCTACAAGCAAGAAGCCAACACCCAGTTCACCTCAAGGAAAGCCTACCGATATCTCAGTTCCTCAGGGTACTACGTACCAATTCCACAGAGGCATTGGCAACAAGCCAACTTGACGAGATGAGAATGCGTTTTCTACAAAGAGGGTACTTGCCACAGGTAGTCGACAGGTGTCTCACGAAAGCAAGAGCTCGCCATCTCAACCCTAAACCTTTGCAGGAGAAGGATAATCGTTTGGTGCACATTAATACATTTGACCACACAGCTCATGGAGCTAAGGCAATATACAAGAAACACTGGCCGATTCTGGAAAGCGATACCACACTAAGGTTACGCAAAATTCCACCACCAATGATGGCTTATCGCAAAAATGCGAATATACAACAAATACTGATGCGCCCCACACTCAGACCTACCCCCAAAGGGACCCAGTGGCTACGATCTGGTAAACCAGGTTGTGTACGCTGCAAAGGATGCACTACGTGCAACGCCATGCTTGTAGGTAATACAGTGGCACATCCGCACAGTGGGAAGCGGTATAAAATCAAACATCGCCTAACCTGTACATCGGCGTTTGTAATTTATATTTTGATTTGCCCATGTGGAGCCTATTATGTAGGCATGACAACACGCTCCTTTCGAGAGCGGATGGCGAACCACCGCTACACAATCCGATTGGCCCTTGAAACGGGAGAAACAGATAAGCCAGTAGCCAAGCATTGTATGGAATTTGGACATCAAGTGGCTTCCATTAAATCTATGCTAATAGACCATGTCCCCGTACCCCTGAGGGGAGGTGATCGAGTGAAGACCCTGAGACAACGTGAAGCCCAATGGATTTTTGACCTGGACACGGTTGCCCCTCGGGGACTTAACGAAAACAATCCATTAAATTGCTTTCTTTAATATTTTTGAGTTTTTGGTGATCGGTGGCGATGTGATGAAAAGGAGGGCACTGACCTTAAGTACATCTCGCGGCTCAATGCACACTAGATTTGTGCATTAGAGAACGAAATATTCTGTTCTCATGATGTTCTTTTCCTATTTTTCTTTTTTGACACTAAATGTTATAACTTTGCTGGATGATTATTAGCATAAGTATTATTAATGATATAAATATAGATGATATATGTGTTCATAACTTTAAATATAATATCTTGCGTTTATACATAGATAGTTTTTTGATATATTAGAGGGTCAAAGACCTTACATAGACATATCCATGTCCATATTATTATTATGATAATATGCTTTTTTCTTTCCTTCTTGTTTTTTCTTTTTTTTATATAATATAAATTATGACTTGGATTATTGGGTTAAGATTGCTGGGACTAACCTAACTGTAAACTAACACACACTGCTGCAGCTCTTTATATTTTCCACCAAACAGTACAATATCTGCTGGAACGCACCTCGTTTGAGGTGACACGCACGGCCATCTTGGAAAACGTATGCATATAATACTATGTTCTTTAAAACACTGAGCGGACGCGCACAAGGTGCGCCAGACCACCTAAGGGGTCTGACTAGCACCTTTATCAATAAATCGCCGTATTAGAATGATGCTACATATGTTCTAAGAGCAGTTTTGACGGTGGAACGCACCGCATCGCCGTTTGAAACGCACGGCCATTTTAAACTTTGCTTTAGCAGCGCTCAACAGCCTATTAGAAGCTTCCTTGGGGTCATGTGGGGTGCCGAGCTATGATCACACAGGGCACCCGTACAGCCATACACAGCTGTACTAGATGTCATTAGAGTGGAGTGCTTTATAAGGAGCTTGCTGAGTGTGTGTCAGTGTATCCTGACTCTTGTACTGTGTGGATGTCTAAGCTGACCTGTCTTGAGAAAGGCCACCTGGTGGCCGAAACGTAGACTGACTACTATGCCTGATTGGTAATGTACCCTGAATAAACTTTTCATGATTTACTGGTGAGTGCCCTTATTGGAATATCCAACCCTATTATACATTGGGACACATTGTGTCACCTTAAAGGAGCACCGCGACTTGTTACATTGTTGGCTGGGAGTGCGGAATTACAGAATCTCTATATATATATATATATATATAGAATCTGAGAATCCCCGGCACTCCGGCTCCCCCACGGGGTACCTTGCTCCGGTGCCTTCCATGGGATGTCCGTCCTTATAATGTAGCAGCTGTAGCGGGCGGCACTCGGAGACTTACATCAAACAGCCAGTGTAACGATAAACGTGCAAACAAACTTTAATGACGTTTCGAGGCTGCTAGCCTCAAAACGTCATTAAAGTTTGTTTGCACGTTTATCGTTACACTGGCTGTTTGATGTGAGTCTCCGAGTGCCGCCCGCTACAGCTGCTATATATATATATATAGATATATATATATATATATAGATATATATATATATATATCTATATATATATATATATATATATATGATTGCAGAATTCCAGCACTCAAAAATGCAATGGTTGTAATGCTTACTTGTATAAGTAGCATTAGTAAGTCTGCGGTGCTTTTATTGGTGTCCAACTGGGCAGCAAATGGTAGAGGCAGGCAGGAGGCAGAACTCGACAGACTGTAACAAGTACAGACTGTACAGTGTGTCGAGTGCCACCTCCTTCCTGTATATGTGTGTGTGTGTATATATATATATATACACACACACAATTTTTTCTTATATGTATGGGTTTTATCAGGATGAAAAAAACAACACACCGTTTACCACGCTCAGAGTGTGTCTACACTTTCTATGCACATGTCGACCATAAACATAAAAATTATAAATTTACAGTGTCAGAATTTTTTTTAAACTATATATATATATATATATATATATATATATATACACACACATGTAGAGTGGGGGGTCCGGCAGCTCCACTTTGATACTTCCTCGGCGGGTGCCCGCTTGCAGCTGTAAGCCAGCTATTTAAACAGTTTCTTGGATAGAAGCAGCACTCCAGCCTTGAAAAAATAGTGCTTTAATCGGTCACAGCAAAACAGCAACGTTTCAATACACAGCCTGAGGAAAATACACTATGTATTGAAACGTTGCTGTTTTGCTGTGACCGATTAAAGCACTATTTTTTCAAGGCTGGAGTGCTGCTTCTATCCAAGAAACTGTTTATATATATATACGGGTTGTAGGACGGCGGCACTCGGTAAAAAAGACAGGAGGCTCCTTGGATGCCAACGTTTCCGAGCCACACAGGCTCCTTTATCAAGGTGCAGGAGAATCAAATTCTCCTGCACCTTGATAAAGGAGCCTGTGTGGCTCGGAAACGTTGGCATCCAAGGAGCCTCCTGTCTTTTTTACCGAGTGCCGCCGTCCTACAACCCGTACATACATGCCCAGCAACTAGCTGCAAGCATATGGAAGGCACCGGATATTGTTTCCAGTAACGAGTTTTGTTGGTTTGCACCATTCTGAGTGCCACCCCACTCTCCTGTGTATATATATATATATATGGTACTCTTTACCTAGAACGGCGCCCATCGCGACCATCGAATGCACTAAAAAACGGGTGCGATGCGATGCCCGCGATGGCCGCGATTTCCCATAGGGATCAGTGTTAAAAGTGAGATTGGACGCGATTTTAGTGTTCAATGCCTCAATGCCCGCGATTTTTACATAGGAAACAATGTTAAATGGGCCACAGAGCCCAAATAGTCACCGTGAAGTCTGAAATGGCCCCCACAATTGTTAACCCCACCCCACGATCAACGTCAACCCGAAGCGTGGCGAGCGCAGCGGTACGCGTCCTCCGACCTTTTCATACCCCCACTATCCACGCCGGCGTGGAGTTGAGAATAGAATAGTGCGGCGAGCGGACGCGGATACCTTCACAGCTATACGCGTCCCCTCGCGGGCTTCCCAGGTGTCCATGGCGACGCGGACACCTGTGAAGCCCGCGAAGGGACGCGTTTACCTGTAAAGGTATCCGCGTCCCCTCGTGGGGCGCGCTGCGCTCGCCACGCTTCGGGCTCGGTGGCTCGCTGCGCTCGCCACACTATTCTATTCTCAACTCCACGCCGACGTGGATAGTGGGGGTATGAAAAAGGTCGGAGGACGCGTACAGCCGCCCATCGCGGGCTCGCTGCGCTCGCCACTCTTCGGTTTCACGTTGATCGTGGGGTGGCATTAACAATTGTGGGGGCCATTTCACAGTTCAAGGGCACTATTAGGGCTCTGTGGCCCATTTAACATTGTTTCCTATGGCCAAATCGCGGGCATTGAGGCATTTAACAGTAAAATCGCGTCCAATCACAGTTTTAACATTGATCCCTATGGGAAAATCGTGGGCATCGCGTCGCACCCGTTTTTTATGTACCCGCGATGCCCGCGATTTTTTACGCCCGCGATGCTAATCGCGGGCGCCGTTCTAGGTAAAAAGTACCATATATATATATATATATATATATATATATATATATATATACATATATACAAATAGTAAATTTATATAAAAAATAAAATGAGAAATAACTAAAAAGAAT
Source organism: Crinia signifera (assembly GCF_055691185.1). Lineage (NCBI taxonomy): Eukaryota > Metazoa > Chordata > Amphibia > Anura > Myobatrachidae > Crinia > Crinia signifera. The sequence continues at coordinate 290,854,995 of NC_139217.1, forward strand.
GAAAAAATGTCAGCGGACAAAACAGAGACACATACAAAAAGTCACTGAAAAATCTGTCCTAATCTGCATGAATGATGAACGTCACCCCTATCCAAATGTTATCACAACGTGGAAGCGAAGTGCATAAGTATACAGTAGATGTCAGTCTGGGGGAGATAGTGACCAGTTTAAAGATCCATCTACTCAGCTTTCTTCAGCAATAAAGTACGATTGCCACCCCTCTGTGGTGGTGGGAGCCAGTCGATAAGGCGGCATCATAGTGTGGTGGTTTGATGTCCAGCCTGTATGAAGTGTCTAGGTACCGGTTGTTCAGCTTTCTCTGTTTCTAAGGCAGTCCTCATGGCATAGCAGTGATTCGCCATTCTTTAGAGAAACTTCCGTGTGGTCATGCCAACATAAGCCAGCTCACCAGGACAGTGAAGCAAATATATGATGTGGTTTAATTGACAGTGGAACTGGTATTTTTTTTTCACGGGGCATCCCATATGTGCCAGTGTAGCCGTCTGTGGGGTGTGCCATGTGGCGCATCAGAATTATTCAGATTTGTCCCTTTCTTATAGGCCAGTGATGGCTAACCTTTACACTCCAGCTGTTGTTGAACTACTCATCCCACCATGCCTTGCTACAGCTTTACTATTTGGCCAAGCTAAAACTGATGCAGGGCATGCTAGATATGTAGTTCAACAACAGCTGAAGTGTCAAAGTTAGCCATCACTGCTATAGGCCATCATGGGAGGGCGTAGTTAATGTAGTTTAAGATTTTTATCAGTTGCAACAATCGTCCAATGGCGCCGTATGCTTCCTTGTACCCTGTGGGAGGTGTGATCATATGTGTTGACAAAAATTATTCTTTCTTTTTTAGAGCTCCCTCTATGTGTGGGGTTGGAGGCAGTCCTGGGTCTTATGTTTTTCATACACCACCCTCCCTAAAAGAAAAATAGGTCCTTGTGTAGTTTCATGGTGGCAGCTACATAGTTAGCGTAACCCTTTCAGAATCGGCGTTGTGTTCCGGCGGCCAATGCGACCAGCGTAGTCAGTCAGAAGTAGTGTGCTGTGTCTCCGCGACCAGCGTAGTCAGCATTGGCAGTACGTAGTTAGCATAGCGTCCCTGTCAGAATCGGCCTAGTGTTGACGCGGACAGTCCCTGTCAGTAGCCAGCGTCCCTGTCAGATCCAGACTAGTGTTCCCGCAGACAGCGTAGTCAGTCAGCTGTTAGATTGAGCAAAGTTAAGTTATGGCTGCTGAAAAGGTTACTCTTTTTAACCTGCCGCATACGGAGGAGAAGTCGGTGGCCTTTTTACAAAGGCACAAATTCCTGCCTGACCCCAAGACCTGTCCCAATGGCCACCCTATGAGGCTAAATGTGAGGGAGCGGATGTGGCGCTGCCACATCAAAAGCTGCAGAAAAAAAGTCAGCGTTAGGGCTGCACAATGATTCAGTGGGTGCCATCTGACCTTTGTCACACTGATCAGATTTGTGTTTTGTTGGACAGAGGAGCTGACCAGCATCAGCTTTTGTGAGCGGAATCTGTCAATCTCACAGAAAATGGCTGTCCAGTCTAATCATTTGATGCGGTAGGCCTGCACTGTCTACCTCATGTTGCAGCCTCACCGACGGATTGGCGGCCCAGGCAAGATCATCGAGGTGAACGAGAGCCTATTCATCCAAAGGAAGAGCCATGTTGGTCATATGCTACCCCAGCAGTGGATCTTCTGAGGCATTTCTAAGGAGACCGGAGAGTGCTTCGTCACAGCTGTCGAAAGACGTGATGCCAGCACCCTGATGCCCGCCATCGAGAGGCACATCGAACCGGGGACGACCATCTACTCGGATTGCTGGCATGCCTACAACACAGAGTACCACCACGGCAGGGTATCACGACACTCGGGTGAACCACCGGTACAGAACGGGGTTCACACCCAGAACATCGAGCGGCTTTGGGGATTCTGCAAGTGGTACAATAAACGCCAAAGGGGCACTGCACGCCATCAGCTCGACTCCTACTTGCAGATGTTCATATGGAGAAAGACTGTGGGTGCCGAAAACACATTCAGATGTATTCTCCATGCGCTAACCCTGCTCCCCCAGGCTGAAAAAGGCGACGGCGCAGAGGCAGAGACAAGTGCATCCACTTCTGATGCTGTTTCTGCAAATGTAGTTTCAGAAGAATGACTCATTTTTTTTCTCTTTATTTTTCTTCTTGTTCATAGTATTGTAATTTGATAAGTTACTTTATTCTTCTTATTACTCTTAACTAAAAACCAGTTACCAGTTAACACCTGTCGTCATTACAGTCTCAGATGTATGATATGGCAGGTATGAATGTTTTCCTGAAACACACCCACCATCCACGTCAGCCCGAAGCGTGGTGAGCGCACGCGGGACGCGTCTTCCTGACCTTTCCATACCCCCACTATCCATGTAAGCATGGAGTTTATTTTATAAAGTGTGGCGAGCCACCGAGCCCAAAGCGCGGCGAGCGGACGCGGAACACATGTGAAGTAATCCACGTCCTCTCGCTGCGCTCGCCACGCTTCGGGCTCAGTGGACACTTTATAGAATCAACTACACGCCGACGTGGATAGTGAGGGTATGAAAAGGTTGGGAGGATGCCTACCATGTTCGCTCGCCATGCTTCGGGCTAACGTGGATAGTGGGGGTATCAAATGGAGACATTTGCCAGTATGTAACATGGAGCACTGGCAAATACCTCCTTTATTGTGCATGAGACGCACTTGCATCCCCAACCCCTCTTTGTGCAGGAGACGCACGTGCTACCAAAACCCTAACACTGTCCGCAGGGTTGCTGTACCCTGTTGCAATAGCTACTGAGGCGCAGGAGCATTTGAGATGCTTCTTCGTCTCAAAAAGATGGAGCGCCTCTCCGCCGGCGCCAGCATGATCCTCTCTCCGCCAAGGAGAGGGGTTCATGCTGGCGCCGTCGGTGTGAGAGAAGCGCTGACTAGGCTTGCCGGGGACAGAGATGCAGTTCCCGGCAACAATTGTGTAGTTTCACGGCGGCAGCCGTTGGGCTACGCTGATAACGTAGCTTAGGCTGACGCCGTGAAACTACACAAGAAAGGCAGCCATTGGGGTATGCTATTTGCGTAGCTTCAAACGTAGTGTAAGCTGCCGCCGTGAAACTACACAAGTGCCAAAAATATTCCGAAGGTCCAATATAACCAAAACAGCGGAGACCCAAAAATTTATTTTAAATGCCATTCAGTTCATTCTTCAGCACAATTATTAGTGTCAAGACCAGTTCTGCCAATTCTGTCAAAAACAAAGTGGGGGGTTCTCGGGATGTCCGCTTATCCAGTGCCTCCCTTAGTGTCTGTAGGCCTTTACTGTGTGGAATGACTGTGTAGGGTGAGTTAATGTCCATAGTTGCCAAGAGGACCTGTTCACCTCTCACGTCCACATTGAAGAGTTTCTCCATAAAGTCTGTGGTGACTTACATCTAGTATATATCAGTACTGTTACTGGCTTCCTAGCTGGCTGTGCAATTACCATGTGGCGCCGCTGATTGGCTGCCTGGGTGCTGCACAGCTCAGTAATTATATGTTCCCCATGTCTGTGTCCCTCATTAGAGTACATCTAGTATATACAGGATATCAGTACTGTTACTGGCTACCTAGCTGGCTGTGCAATCACCATGTGGTGCCGCTGATTGGCTGCCTGGGTGCTGCACAGCTTAGTAATTATATGTTCCCCATGTCTGTGTCCCTCATTAGAGTACATCTAGTATATATATATATTAGTACTGTTACTGGCTGTGCAATCACCATGTGGCGCCGCTGATTGGCTGCCTGGGTACTGCACAGCTCGGTAAATATGTTCCCCATGTTCGTGTCCCTTATTAGAATGTGTCTTGTGCATATCTGTATGTGTGATGTACATCTGTACTGCCATTGTTGCCTGTTCCTTGTACTGATAACCCTTTCTATTGCAGTATGTGCATTGTTATTTTTAATGTCTGTAAAGCGCCTTGAGTCCTGTTGGAGAAAGTGCGCTATATAAATAAAACTTACTTATTCATATATAGCTTTCGCCCTGGCTCACCAATGGTTGTAAAAATGTATCAACATATATGGCCAGTGATTGGAGAAGGGAGTTTCTTGCCAATATTATCGGCCTACCTGGTGGGCGAGTGCAGGACTTGTGTATCTTGGGGAGGGTGTATATAATAAGGCAGACCGGATGATCAACAGTGAGAAATTCATAAGTTTCTTTATTTACACTGGCCTCTATATGATCGACTATGAGACTACCCATATATTTCCCACCTACCATCACCATATCAGATTTTACAATGGGCTACAGACCGCACTGTTGCCGGTCGCCAGCCAGCTGAGCACATCGCAGGGACGGGCTCCTTTCAGAGTACTGTCCCTGCGTGAGTAGGATGACACAGCCCTGCAATAGGATCACATTTTACAATGTGATCCTGGGTGGTATTATTCCGCCCAGATTGCATTTTATATGCAATCCATAATAAATGGGCCCCATAGAAGTAATGGGCTAAATTAAGTAGCAGCTGAGGCTGCAGACAGAACATGTATGGGAATCAAACCAAACCAGTCAGAGGCGGCTGCTAACACAATGCAAGCATGCAGGATGAAAGGAGTACATGTGTGTCCATCCATCTTGAAGAAGAGCCTGCCTTGCTCTAAATGAGGCATGTCAAAACGATGGCCCTCCAGCTGTTGTGAAACTACAAGTCCCATCATGCCTTGTCACAGTTTTGCTAATAGGGAATGCTCAAACTATGGTAATGCATGCTGGGATATGTAGTTTCACAACAGCTGGAGGTCCATAGTTTGGACATGCCTGATCTAACTGTTTTGGTGTCCACCAGCGTGCATGCAGTGACTTCCTTAACTATAATGTCTTACCTTTCTTCCAGTTACAGGGAAGAGGAGGATAGGAGGAGAGAGAGGACTACTTTGTCCATTCTCTTTACCTGCTGCCTTGTGTCCTGACCATCCCTGCCATGCTTACTTCTTTCCTCAGGTCTCCTTACCTGCACCTCATGTCACCTGTGTGATCTATTCTCATTCACTTCATATATATCTCAGCTGTATTGTGTACTAAGAATTGTGCTTTAATTGTGTTATGTCTACTTCTGTGTACCCTGTACTGTTCTTTTGTGTTCTATATGTACAGTACTGGCTGGTGCAATCACATGTGGCGCCGCTGATTGGCTGCCTTGGTGCTGCACAGCTCAGTAATTATTTTCCCCATGTCTGTGTCCCTCATTAGAGTACATCTAGTACATATATCAGTACTGTTACCGGCTGTGCAATCAACATGTGGCGCCGCTGAATGGCTGCCTGGGTACTGCACAGCTCGGTAAATATGTTCCCCATGTTCGTGTCCCTTATTAGAATGCGTCTTGTGCATATCTGTATGTGTGATGTACATCTGTACTGCCATTGTTGCCTGTTCCTTGTACTGATAACCCTTTCTATTGCAGTATGTGCATTGTTATTTTAAATGTCTGTAAAGGGCCATTGAGTCCTGTTGGAGAAAGTGCACTATATAAATAAAACTTCCTTACTTACTACAAGCTTTGGAGCACAGCAGGGTGTCACTCTGGAAAACACTCTGCTTTACACCATCAGTGGCTCTGTGTGAAAACACCTAGCTCTCCTAGTCCTTTCCCATTGCTTTACATTGATATCCATACATACTCAAAAGCAGTCAATAAACTGGTTTCTGCAGTCATTAGTGCATGAATAACAAATCTCCTAGCAAGCAGGTAATGACTCATCTTTTATAGTGTATTTAATTCCCAGAAGTTTCATGAATATATAATTATATAGTTCTAGGAAAGTTTGTTTTGATTCCGCACAGAACACCTTACTTACTGTACTAGTTATGTCTATTCCCACAATACTGATCTGTCCCATTATTATGCAAGGGTGGTGCCACCCTTCTCTAGTTGTACTTATATAGGGCAAAAATAGGTGAAAAGTAGAGAAATTCTGATGGGGTGCACTCTCGGGTCTGTATGTTATAGCTAGTCCAACTGATTGAGTATTTCTATAAATAGTAATTGTATTAATTGTATTATTAAAATGGTTTCTTGTTAAAACAAAGAATGTGTAGAGAAAGTAAAGAAATTGTGATTAAAAAGATGTTTATATATTATGTGCTTATGCTGCTTTATGAGTCACTTATTATTATCCCGTAATTTCTCCTGTACATTCAGGTTGTATAGTTCCGTATGGCAGTTCTTTCTTATTTTAATCATTCCGTTATTTATTAGTATTTTTGTATAGATGTTACAGTGTAGCCTTATATTTGGTTTGGTTTTAATTTTGGTTCTCTTTTGGAGAAGTGTCAATTTATTCCTCTTGGTTGCTTCCCTCTATATTTTATAGCAACATAGAAACATAGAATTTGACGGCAGATAAGAACCATTTGGCCCATCTAGTCTGCCCCTTTTTTATCCGTCAGGTAATCCCAACCCTTTTTGATCCTTATTTCTTTGTAAAGATATTCATATGCCTATCCCAAGCATGTTTAAATTGTTCTACTGCCTTAGCCTCTACCACCTCTGATGGGAGGATTTTTCACTTATCCACTACCCGTTCTGTTAAGTAATTTTTTCTAACATTTCCCCTGAACCTACCTCCCTCCAGTTTCAGTGCATGTCCTCATATTCTATTACTTCTTTTCCTTTGAAGAAAGTTTCCCTTCTGTACTATGTTAAAACCCTTGATATATTTGAAGATTTCTACCATGTCCGCCCTTTCCCTTCTCTGCTCTCCAAACTATACATGTTAAGATATTTTAGTCTTTCCAGGTAAGTTTTGTGATGCACCATTTTATTTGCCCTTCTTTGTACAGTCTCTAATGTATTTATATCCCTCTGAAGATATGGTCTTCAGAACGGGACACAGTATTCCAGATAAGGCCGTACTATAAAGTGGTATGATTTTTTTTTTTTAAATGTATTTATTAAAGATTTTTCGTCATTATACAAGCACTTACAAAGACATACAAACGTGGAAACATATAATGATTTTTCTCTGTAAACAGCAGTGCTTAAATATAACAATAAAACAGGTTTGTTGTGTCTGTCATTTCTTATGCAAGGTTTCTTAGGTATCTTAGGTATGGCCATCAGCTCATCTAGTCAACAAGTTATAAAATACGTGTGGCCTTCTCTTGCTATGACTTGTAACTTTTAACTTATCTCTATATTAGCCAGTTGGCAACCGTATATATATTATTTCTAACTTATTAATTGCATTGTCCTAATGCACTAACTTATCCTTATAAATAGTTGTAATATATGACAAAGACAAACACTTAAGACACCACATCACAACAAATATATAGTAAGGGATGAAAGTAGGGGTGAGGGGGGGGGGGGGTGGTATGTGGGAGTTTAGAATTCCGTTAAACAGTTCTACCATCACTTAGGTAATGTTTATAAGGACAGTATAAAGAGTGATTTTGGGGTATAATTATACCAAGGTGCATATATATATATATATATATATATATATATATATATATATATATAGTCCGGGGTGTATCCACACCTGTTTTGGTGTGGAATGTCAGGCACTCGCCTATTAATAAAGAGTCCAGTGGGTTAAATAAAATCCAAAGGTAGTGCAGATTTATTCAATTATCCAGTTTAGTCAGATTGCCACAGGTTGTTATAGAATGTGCCAAAGGGATTATTCCGTATTTTGGAATATTGTTAGATTTGAATAAGGTATCAAACACATGAAATACACACACAAACATATATTTTATTTATACATGAAACAAGGTTTTAAAACTTGAAAAAAAAATTGTGTACAATCTCATCATTGGCATGTATTCAATGCTCCTATTTCGCCATTTATAATGGCGAGTATGCAGGTTTTTTTGAGAGTAGAGAACTTTTCTCACATATTTTGTACCTCACTGTATTCAACTCTGTTACTTCACAGAAAATATATTGCGAAGCAAACTGTGTTCGCCCGGCGCTTCTCCCCGTTGTTCGTTGTGTTTGTTCAATGGGGATTTCAGTGTGTCTCTCAAAAAGTCTATTCAATGCACAAATAGCGAGTCCTGTAAGTTGTTTTTTTTTTTTGGAGAGGTTCTCCGTTTTTCCCTCGGCATCTTTTTTAGGTGAACTATATGCTTATCTTTGTTAAATTTGTCCTTTTTTTTGTTTGTTTGTTTAAAAAAAATAAAAATATGTACTGTAATTTATTTATTGCAAGTGCCATAATGCTGTACTACTCTATTAATTGATTTGGAATTTAATAGGTTATTTTAATGGTAACCAATAAGAAATCATTTTGGAATGCTCCTAGTAATTTCCCATGCTTCCTCTCTTCTTCCTCACCTAACCCCCAAACAGGCTTTTAAACACGCTAACAATTATAAAATAAATTAAATAAAAACACAGGGCAAAGAAACAATGCCAAAAGCACAACACAAGGATAAAGGCCAAACAGAACAAAATACACCCATCTGCACAAACCCAATTAAAATAGTCACACAGCCATTTGTTGTAAAATAAATACTGAACAAAACATTAACCTTTCTAAACCTTTGTAAAAAAATACAAGTCCACAAATGCGAGGAACATGCTGCTGAGATGAACACCCTGCTCAGGAATATCCCAGTCTGACCAGCTCACGTGGAGAGCAGGAGAAAACAGATCTCTCCAGTTACAGCACTCCCATTTGAACTCGCATAATTATGCTAAGTTCGCAAAAGGAGCCGGCGAGCTGGCCACACGTTGAATACTGAGGAAGTCAGAAATGAGGAGATGAGAAAAAGTGCTGAGCGCTTCAGCGAGATCACAGGGACACAGAACAGTGAGCGGTGAGCCAGACTCTCAAAAAAACATTGAATACTCCTCATTTACTTGCACATATTTAGTGCCAGTTGCTGTACATATAATTTCCCTAGTAGTGCCAGTTAAGATGTGCCCAGTAGGTTTTTAGCAAAAAAAAAAGTACGTTCTGGAGACTATCGGTTTCGGAATCATTTGGATAACGAATATCTGGATAAGGGAATCTTAACCTGTAGCAGATTTTTATAGGTTTTTAGGTGTTATTATCAGCATGCTAAATAAGTTCCATCACGTACCATTTTTCAGCAAACTGAAATCTTGGTTTTCATTATTTCCAGAATGACCTTTTTAAGCTTTAAAACAAAAATTACATTATAGTGCTTTAAATACATTGTTTTATACTATCAGTTATTCAAGTTTTGAAGAAGGAGCATTCAAAGAACAAATATTATAATAGTAGGTAATAGTACAGTAGCTCTGCAAGCAGCCTACAAGAGAAAAGTCCCAAAATAAATTTTGAAGGGAAAAGGAAAAGGCAGGAAAAGAACTTCAGGTGCATAAACCTATTTTTGTGTGGTTTTACAATATTACAGTGGATTTCTATCAGCATAAAATTATTTTAAATGTTTTTTTTTTTTTTACAAATTAATGTTTCACCAGAATATATATTATTATGCAATTTCCCCATATTTTCACATTAACTTTTTTTTTAATCTTGTGTTACAGTACAAAACATTTGTGGCGATATTTGAAATCAGCTTGCCAAAAAACCATCATCTGCAATGAATACGTCATCAAATTGCAGACAATTTTCAATTATCTAATTATCTTAATTTTGCCAGGCCATCCTATAAAAAAAGTGGAGACTAAGCCAAAAAAAAAACCCGACAACCTTTCAAGCATTTTCTTAAAATTCACCTTTTTCACTTTCACCTAATCTACCCCTTCCTAGAGCATTCTTGATTCCTTCCTTTGCTTCATACACACGCCATGTCCCATTGCGTTGTGCCTACTGCTCCTGTCAGGGACACCCTTGGGCCAAGAATGAGCCTTGCCATTCTTTGTGCATATGGTATAGGGGGAGGAGATATGCACCAGTTTGATGTCGCCCAGCAGAGCACTAGTAGGTGGGGGGGGGGGGGGCTTGCCTGGGTCTTCAGGTAACAGGACCAACCCATCAGGCCACTGGCCCTTCTGGAATGAAAATCAACTAGATACTACTCTAGGATCAGCTAACCCAATTTAAGGCTGTTACAGTGAGTTGACAGGGTCAGAACAACTTAACTTCTATGCCCTGCTATTGGCTTCCTGCTGCTACTACTGGTTCTTCATTGTGTTTTCAGAGTGATATACTCTTACCCCCCCCCCCCTCCCCTTCCACACACGCTGTCTCGCCTCTACCTCCAGCCATGGCTCTGACCGTGAGCAGCATAATCAAGATGGCGCCGCAATATGGCTGCCTAGGAACTGTGCCACTCAGCCATATGTACCTCATGCCTCCCCTGTCTTGTATACTGCGTATCAACCTAAAACTGTACTTTCCCTGCTTAACTGTTACCTACCTGGCTGTTGCAATGACCAGTGGCGCCGCTGATAGCTGCCTAGGCACTGTGCAGCTCGGTGGGTACATGTTCCCTGTGTGATAACTATACTGTCTCTGCTTATATTGTTACCTACCTGGCTGCTGCAACAATCAGTGGTGCCAGTGATGGCTGCCTAGTTTTTGTGCAGCTTGGCAGGTAGATGATCCTGGTGTGATAACTGTACTGTATCTACTGTATTGTTGCCTGCCTGTCGCGGAGACCAGTGGCGCCGCTGATGGCTGCCTAGGCACTGTGCAGCTTGGCGGTTATGTGTTCTCTGTGTGATAACTGTACTGTCTCTGCTTGTCTATTACCTGCCTGGCTGCTGCGGCGACCAGTAGCGCCACTGATGGCTGCCTAGGAGCTGTGCAGCTCGGCGGATATATGTTCCTATGTCCCCCCCTGTACATGTCCATCACCTTTCCCAGGTACATGTAGTCTATTAAATTCGATAATTTTTATTGTGATTTTTAACATAAACAGACATAACACACGACATGAACATAGGGTATAGTAGACACAGACAGCAAATTCCACGCATAGTGAAATACATTGACATGGTGTGTATACAGCATATGGTGCACAGGATATCGATAATGATAAAAATAGCATATGGAGACCGAAGTAGATCTAGAATATTATGTATGGAGACGTCAAGCAGTCGTTTTGTTACAGGATGTAGAGATTCCTGTTACCCAAAGGCGCCATTTGGGCTCCAGGAATAATGCGCAACCATTGGTACAATATCACACTAGAATATAGCCAAATATCAACCTTGCAAACAGCGTAGTCTGGCTTGACAGTGTATTACCCATTGAAAAAAATTCACTATACTGAGAAAATGTGACATTGCATAATCAAATGTCTGGTCCAACAGAGGAAGTAGGAAGTATAAAATTAACAAGACCCACCCAAAAACCCAAAACAAACCTCCCCTATAACCCCCCACCCTGTACAACCCACCCCCAACTAGGCGTACCTGGATCCCTTAACGTGACCCCCCACTGAACTAAACTACCTATCTATTAACCCTCCCCACACTCACACACACATAAAAGGAGAATAAATCACTTATCGTTTATGGTATAGGATCACAAAACAGGAAAGTGGCTGTGGCATCAGCAGTGAAACATATTTATTAGCCTCTAGTCTATCCAGCAGTTAGTAACCATAGAGGCAAAAGGCAGAGGACCAATAGAGGTCCAACAATAGGTTCTAAATATGCAGAATCAGGAGCTATTTAAGACAGTATATGGTGTAGCCACATAGAACAGAATAAAAACAATGACAGACGAAGCATGTTAGGAAAAGGATACACTTAAATAAGGCATTATAGAATAATAGCAAGAGCTATACGCAGGCACAGAAGGCATCTTAGTTTATGTTAACACTGAAAACATTAATCCGGCCAGCTGTCGATTCTTTGGTAGTGCAGAGTTAGCTCACGACCCCCAACTATAGCCTACCAAACTTAGCTATCTATCTAATCCTACCCCCTCCCAACTTACTAACCCCCCCTCCCCCCCCCCTCCCCTTGTTGATTCAGAATATTATGCTAAATAAATGTGGTGGCTTGGGGGCAGATCCCCCAGACTCCGAAGACATCAATATAGTGTCTACTTCCCCACTAAATATACTGGCCAATTTGTATCTATGTTCCATTCCAAACAAGTATGTATAATAGTAAGCAATTTGTATAACGGATACATGAAAACAGTTAAAGCAAACATGGGGGAATAAGAGAAAAAAAAAAAAAAAGTACAGAAGGAAATACCGGTGTGACGCTAGTATAAGTTGATAGTAATTACACTAAAGTCGTCCAAACCAAGAGAGATATAAAGACATTGTAAATTTTCAAGCAGCATGTGGGTCTAGTCGGGCCAGGTGTTCAGTCCCAGAGATTGTCTATATATAATCATGCAAGTCTAATCGGGCCAGTTCTTTAGTCCCAGAAAGGATCTGTATATGGCATACAATAGGAGATCAAGTATCCACACGCAGACTGGAGTAGGGTCGAAACTCTTGTAAGACACAGTCCAAGATCCCAAAGCTTGTCGAATAGGTGGCAGATATAGAGACGAATATGTAACTGTGGCAGCAGAGCCCATATCAGTGAAGCATGATATAGGAGCATGTCCAGCGAGGATTAACAAACAGTATTCTTTCAGGCTTTTGGGAGTCACAGGATCTGCACGTGTTAGTGCATGGCCGTGTGAGGACATAAAAATATCCACATGGACTGCTCCCAACGCGTAATCCATCGCAGGGTATACAGAGGCTGTATCGGGATGAGCCCAGGACATAGGATCCTTGATCATGGAGCAACCCCCAGGGGGATATAAAACCTCATCCTTAGTCGGATATGTATCAGGGGCATGGTCCTGGGGTGCAGTATCCATGCTTCCAATAGAAGGGTTCTCACGGGCATATGGAGTGCCCAAAACACAGCCATGCAGCACAGACAACTCCCGACACAGCCTGTCAGCAGTGTCATTCAAGGCCTGCAATACACAATGTAGAAGGCTCACCATTTTTCCAGCAGGATTGCGGAGATCCCGGTTTGGATGAGGCACTCAGTCCACTTGCCAGATAAAAGGGACTTTTAGGTTGATTCACAGGCGCCAGGGAGATGGTGAGCGCACTTGGGTCCCGACGCGTAGTCGCGCCTCAGAGGCACCTCCAACCAGGGGCCCGACGAGCAGGGCCGCACCCGCGCCTCCGGCCAGCTAAGCAGCGCACTTCCTGCAAAGTGTCTCCCGCTCTCCGCTGTCAATTCACCGGAGGGGTGTCGGCTGCCACCCCCCGCAAGCACACCGGGTCAGAGACCTGCGTAGCCGGTATATGTGGACGCGCTCCAGGAGCCCCGGAACCAGCGAGGGATCAAATATGGCGCCCGCGTCAGGAGAGAAAGTCACCTATGTCGGAGCAGGCCCGCAAATCCACTCAGCTCTCCGCACACCGTCCAGACACGAAACAGGCAGCGCAAATGGCAGAGGAATCACTCCGGAGGCTGTGGGGGTAGGTTTGTGGGTTGTTGGGACCACAGGGAAGGATATTTAAGAAGGATCTGCTTGGAGCTCTATCTCCCTGCGTCCGCTCACTTTGCTAGCCAAGCCACGCCCCCCAGGTACATGTAGTCTATACTTGTATGTGTTCATGTATATCTGTACTGTCATCTGTACTGTCATTGTTGAACTGTTACCTACCCGGCTGTTGCACTGCAATCCAAATCAAATTCCTAGTATATGCAAATATACCTGCCCAATAAAGCTGATTCTGATTATACTTTGTGTTTCAATTTTAGATGTCCTGATTGAATATTTTTGCTCCTTATTGCACAATCACAGTTCGACCAGGTAGTGCCAAGTAATCCTGGTAATGTTTACTGTGCGTGTACTCCAAGTATATCTATTCCTTATTATATTTAGTAATGGCTACCTCACTTTTCTGATTGTGTCTAGGTGTGCTATTGTTTGTTTTATCGATTCCTGTTATTTTTGGGCTTAATCGCTGCACAAAATATATATGTGTATATAAAGTCTGCCTGTGTGTCTCTTCTGGCAGTTATGTTGTCCACTGGTGCTGGGATAATTTACTATAGTGGGAGTATATATGCGCCTTTTATATGTAATACTTCTAAATTTAACAGGGCCCGCTTCTGTGATTCTCCTGGCGGGTCTGTTGTTCACTGCCGCTGGGATCGTGTCATTTCTGCAGTATGCATAGCATGTCTCTGATTTTCTAAATACTCTTTGTGCAGTACTCCAGGATCTGTGTGGCATGCTGTAATATGTTTGTTACAGTGGTTGCCGCTCAAAGAATCACTATCTTGTGTGTGGCTTCCCGGTCCCTGCCTTTTGGATAGTGCTACTGCACATTCTAACACTGTATCAGCATATGAGTCCCTTGCACTTTGTCACTGAATCGGTATGACAGGTAGTGGTGTGTTCATCACTGCGACTATTTCTCACGGTATCCCTGTTTTATGGGCAACCTCTCGGTCTTTGGTCTTTGGGGGACATTTATCAAGTAATATTTGCTGCTAAATCCCCGAAAACACTCGTTCGGGGGTTAACCGCAAATATTAAGTATCACCTAAATGTATTAAAGGGGGACCGCAGCAGGAATCTACGATCCCTGCTGTGATCCCCCTGCAGTGCCGCCGGCCGCATCCCCAATAGCTTTCTATTGGGCATGCGAAGCTGCCCGATGTATCAACATCGGGCAGCCTGGCTTCGCAACCCTGGGCTATCGCCATTCTGGAATGGCGATAGCCCATTGTAGCTACGTTTTGGGCGCCCCCCCACCGTTAGGGGGGGGGGCGCCCCCCCCCTCGCCGCCTCCCCGCCAAGCACCCCTACCCCCCTGCCCCGCCGCCTATGCAACCCCCCCCCCCCCGCAATCCCCCACAGCCTTACCTATCGTGCTGGTCCCGGCGGCTCCGTTCTTCTGCTGAGGACCACCACAAAATGGCCGCCCCCATACAGCAGACCGTTTCAGAGAACTGTGTGCTATATGGGGGCGGCCATTTTGTGGTGGTCCTCAGCAGAAGAACGGAGCCGCCGGGACCAGCGCGATAGGTAAGTCTGCGGGGGATTGGGGTGGGGGGAGTTTAACTATAGCACCGCAGCCCCCGGCGCCTCCACATGCACAGCGCCCCCCCGCGGTGGCGGGGGCTGCGGTGCTATAGTTACGCCGCTGGGCTACACATCACACTGCCCGAGCGGCAGTGCAGACAGCGGGGTCGCGGGGGGGGGGCAGCGTGTAACCGCGCATGCGCAGACCCCACCCCCTCGGCTTCCGGCTCCGGGCAGCACAGGGACAGGCTCCTTTCGGAGCCCTGTCCCTGCGCCCTCAAACTTAAAACATTCAGGTGATATGATCGCATTTTACAATGCTATCCTGGGCGGTAATATTCTGCCCAGATCGCATTGTAAATGCGATCTTCATAAATGTGCCCCTTTGTCTTTTAGACAGCACTAGCTGCACAATCTGACACTTTATCAGCATAAGGGTCTATTGCTCACTAACACTAAATCTGTGTGGCGTGCTGTGATGTCCTAATTACAGCAGCCCTGTCTTACGAGCGGCTTCCCGGTCCGTGTCTTTAGAATGCCGCTACCTCCCACACACTCTAACACTTATTCATCATATATCTAAGGTACATTCAAGATAAATATCATTTATTTTGCACATTTAAACACATGGAATCATGTGCCGATGCACGTTTTGCCGGACTTCCAGCTTACTCGGGGCAAAACTTTACCAGGATAACTCGGCACTACACGGTCAAACTGTGATTGTGCAATAAGGAGCAACAATATTCAATTGGGACATCTAAATTTGAAACACAAAGTATAACAGTATATCACTCTGAAGTGTTCTATCAAGCAGAGCAATTTATTGTAGCCCTACTAACAATCAACAGAGACCCAATATTGCCACTGTTACAAAGAAGAACTGCCATTTAGAAAAAAGAAAATAAAATCCTAAATACTATGTAACAGATAGAGCAACACACATCAAAACATGTTGCTATAAAATATAGATATAAACAACCAAGAGGAATAAATGGTACTTGTGAGTTATCCGGGCTGCCGATTTTGTCCTTAAGTTTGGTTAACTTAAGGACACCCGACCGACGCGATGCCCACGATTTAGCTCCAAATCGGGGGCATCGCGTCGGTCGTGGCCGTTATAAGGGGCCGCGACGCGATGCCCCCGATTTCCCATAGACAGTAATGTTAAAAGACACGATATCGGGGGCATCGCGTCGGTCGTGGCCGTTATAAGGGGCCGCGACGCGATGGACCCGATTTCCCATAGACAGCAATGTTAAAATAAAATTACAATGTGAAATTGGGCAATATGTTTTTAAAAAAAATGTTTCATGGCCCCCCACCACCGTTAACGCCACCACGCTATTGACGCCAACCCGAAGCGTGGCGAGCGCAGCGAGCCCGCGAGGGGCGGCGGTACGCGTCCTCCGACCTTTTCATGCCCTACTATCCACTAGGGCATGGAGTGAGAATAGAATAGTGTGGCGAGCACAGCGAGCCACCGAGCCCGAAGCGTGGCGAGGGGACGCGGACACCTGTGAAGCCCGCAAGGGCACGCGGATACCTGTGAAGGTGTCCGCGTCCCCTCGCGGGGCTCGCTGCGCTCGCCACGCTTCGGGCTCGCTGCGCTCGCCACACTATTCTATTCTCACTCCACGCCCTAGTGGATAGTAGGGCATGAAAAGGTCGGAGGACGCGTACCGCCGCCCCTCGCGGGCTCGCTGCGCTCGCCAGGCTTCGGGTTGGCGTCAATAGCGGGGTGGCGTTAACGGTGGTGGGGGGCCATGAAACATTTTTTTTAAAAACATATTGCCCAATTTCACATTGTAATTTTATTTTAACATTGCTGTCTATGGGAAATCGGGTCCATCGCGTCTTTTAACATTACTGTCTATGGGAAATCGTGTCGGAAATCGGGTCCATCGCGTCTTTTAACATTACTGTCTATGGGAAATCGTTGGCATCGCGTCGCGGCTCCTTATAACGGCCACGACCGACGCGATGCCCCCGATTTCGGGCGCGATGAAAAAATCGGCAGCCCGGATAACTCACAAGTACCGAATAAATTGACACTTCTCCAAAATAGAACCAACATTAAAAACAAACCAAATATAAGGCTACACTGTCACACACATACAAAAACACTAAAAAAGAAAGAATGAGAAGAATGTGAAAGAACTGGTACAATGAGTCCTACAGCATATTTCCCTAACATGGGTCCCATACAGGACTAGACAACCTGAATGTACAGGAGAAATTCTGGGCTGATACTTAGTAACTCATAAAGCAGCATAAGCACATACTATATAAACACATGGAATCATCTTTTTAATCACAATTTCTTTACTTTCTCTAAGCATTCTTTGTTTTAACATGAAACCATTTTACTCAATCAGTTGGACTAGCTATAACATACAGACCTGAGAGTGCACGCCATCAGAATTTCCCCCCTTTTTGTCTTATACATAATTACATTGCAATGGAAAAATGGTCTTTAAACAAAATACAGGTTGAGTATCCCTTATCCAAAATGCTCGGGACCAGAAGAATTTTGGATAAGGGATTATTCCATATTTTGGAATATTGTTAGATTTGAATAAGGTATCAAACACATGAAATACACACACACACACACACACACATATATTTTATTTATACATGAAACAAGGTTTTAAAACTTGAAACAAAATTTGTGTACAATCTCATCATTGGCATGTATTCAATGTCAATGCTCCTATTTCGCCATTTATAATGGTGAGTATGCAGGTTTTTTTGAGAGTAGAGAACTTTTCTCACATATTTTGTACCTCACTGTATTCAACTCTGTTACTTCACAGAAAATATCTTGCGAAGCAAACTGTGTTTGCCCGGCGCTTCTCCCCGTTGTTCGTTGTGTTTGTTCAATGGGGATTTCAGTGTGTCTCTCAAAAAGTCTATTCAATGCACAAATAGCGAGTCCTGTAAGTTTTTTTTTTTTTTTGGAGAGGTTCTCCGTTTTTCCCTCGGCATCTTTTTTAGGTGAACTATATGCTTATCTTTGTTAAATTTGTCCTTTTTTTTGTTTGTTTGTTTTAAAAAATTAAAAATATGTACTGTAATGTATTTATTGCAAGTGCCATAATGCTGTACTACTCTATTAATTGATTTGGAATTTAATAGGTTATTTTAATGGTAACCAATAAGAAATCATTTTGGAATGCTCCTAGTAATTTCCCATGCTTCCTCTCTTCTTGCTCACCTAACCCCCAAACAGGCTTTTAAACACGCTAACAATTATAAAATAAATTAAATAAAAACACAGGGCAAAGAAACAATGCCAAAAGCACAACACAAGGATAAAGGCCAAACAGAACAAAATACACCCGTCTGCACAAACCCAATTAAAATAGTCACACAGCCATTTGTTGTAAAATAAATACTGAACAAAACATTAACCTTTCTAAACCTTTGTAAAAAAATACAAGTCCACAAATGCCAGGAACACGCTGCTGAGATGAAGACCCTGCTCAGGAATATCCCAGTCTGACCAGCTCATGTGGAGAGCAGGAGAAAACCGATCTCTCCAGTTACAGCACTCCCATTTGAACTCGCATAATTATGCTAAGTTCGCAAAAGGGGCCAGCGAGCTGGCCACACGTTGAATACTGAGGAAGTCAGAAATGAGGAGATGAGAAAAAGTGCCGAGCGCTTCAGCGAGATCACAGGGACACAGAACAGTGAGCGGTGAGCCAGACTCTCAAAAAACATTGAATACTCCTCATTTACTTGCACATATTTAGTGCCAGTTACTGTACATATAATTTCCCTAGTAGTGCCAGTTACAGATGTGCCCAGTAGGTTTTTAGCAAAAAAAAAAAGTACGTTCTGGAGACTATCGGTTTCGGAATCATTTGGATAACGAATATCTGGATAAGGGATTCTCAACCTGTAGCAGATTTTTATAGGTTTTTAGGTGTTATTATCAGCATGCTAAATAAGTTCCATCACGTACCATTTTTCAGCAAACTGAAATCTTGGTTTTCATTATTTCTAGAATGACCGTATTAAGCTTTAAAACAAAATTACATTATAGTGCTTTAAATACATTGTTTTATACTATCATTTATTCAAGTTTTGAAGAAGGAGCATTCAAAGAACAAATATTATAATAGTAGGTAATAGTAGCTCTGCAAGCAGCCTACAAGAGAAAAAGTCCCAAAATAAATTTTGAAGGGAAAAGGAAAAGGCAGGAAAAGAACTTCAGGTGCATAAACCTATTTTTTTGTGGTTTTACAATATTACAGTGGATTTCTATCTATTTACAAATTAATGTTTCACCAGAATATATATTATTATGCAATTTCCCCATATTTTCACATTAACTTTTTTTTTAAATCTTGTGTTACAGTACAAAACATTTGTGGCGATATTTGAAATCAGCTTGCCAAAAAACCCTCATCTGCAATGAATACGTCATCAAATTGCAGACAATTTTCAATTATCTAATTATCTTAATTTTGCCAGGCCATCCTATAAAAAGTGGAGACTAAGCCCAAAAAAAACCCCGACAACCTTTCAAGCATTTTCTTAAAATTCACCTTTTTCACTTTCACCTAATCTACCCCTTCCTAGAGCATTCTTGATTCCTTCCTTTGCTTCATACACATGCCATGTCCCATTGCGTTGTGCCTACTGCTCCTGTCAGGGACACCCTTGGGAGAAGAATGAGCCTTGCCATTCTTTGTGCATATGTTATAGGGGGAGGAGATATGCACCAGTTTGATGTCGCCCAGCAGAGCACCAGTAGGTGTGTGTGTGTGGGGGGGGGGGGGGGGGGGTCTTCAGGTAACAGGACCAACCCATCAGGCCACTGGCCCTTCTGGAATGAAAATCAACTAGATACTACTCTAGGATCAGCTAACCCAATTTAAGGCTGTTACAGTGAGTTGACAGGGTCAGAACAACTTAACTTCTATGCCCTGCTATTGGCTTCCTGCTGCTACTACTGGTTCTTTATTGTGTTCCTGGTTTCCATTAGTTACAATATCTATTCTACCCAGTGTACTTCAGTCTGCAAGTACTCATATCCATTCAATTCAGTGCACTTAAGTCTGCAAGTTCCATCATCTATTTACACTGACAATTTTAACCATCAAATACCAGTAACCATACTGCACTGTACACTTCATTATGAAAGTTCCATTCCCAATGCTGTCCCTTTACCTAGTAAGCACAGTGTGGTGTTTTCCTCTTCTCAAATACTCTATTACTACTGTGAGTGGAACTCTCTTTTGTTGTGAGTCTCTACATCCACTGTACATAGTTTCTCTATGCCAGTTCCAGCAAAACCCTTGTACTAAGCCACCTCCCACATGAGGCTTCATCAGGTCTTCTAAATTAGCTTCCTACTTTCTCCTAATGTCATAGATGACCTTTAGGTTCCTGTTCTAAATGAACTAAATGTCAGAGACCTGACAATAATATGTAATGTCAATAATAACAACATTGAATAGGCTGCTTACAGAAATCTTATTTAAATACTGCAAACAAATGATGCAAAATATAAACTAAAAATACTGCATAAACGATGGACAATACATATTAAACTTTGTGATTTGGTTTTTATTCTCTCATTATATCGTGTGTTCTCTTAACTTTAATGCATTGTACTAATATCATCAAACAGGTCACTTTCCTTTCTTAATTTAACCTTTATTTTTTTATTTCATTCAAATTCCTTCATCTCCCGCCACTCCACTACCATTTTTCTACATTAAAAGACTACTCGCTAACTTAATTAATCTCACTGGAAATGCTCATCTTCTTTGTTTCTTTTTTAGGCATTAGGAAAGAGCTGAAATAATAACAGCTGCTTTGAGGAATGCATGTTATTGTCATATGCATAATCAGATGGCATAAAGACATTTTGGCAATACACCTATCAAATTCCACAGTTGCCATGGAAATTAAGTCAAGCCTCGTGATTTGCATGTAACAGCTGAGCGGATCAAGTGCTGGACAGTTCCACTTATTCTCAGTAAGATTCCTGCAGCATGCTTTAAAGAATAAATTATATTTCCAATACATGTACCTGTTTTTTGGGGGTTTATTATCATAATCCCCAGAAACATCTTTTATAAGCTTCCTCTTATAAAAGGAACTCTCTCCTGTTTCAATCTTCTAGGATTCACAAACGACTTTAGCTGCTAGACTCCTTCCTCTCCATAACAGCTGCCTCTGCCTTTAATGGCTGCTAGCCATCCGATGTCACGCTATTGCAAGGGAATATATGCTCCCCATTCTTGCATGTCTCCCAAAAATATAATTGTGGTGCCCTCTTGTGGTGCCACTCCTAAAGTCCAATACCAGCACTAGATAGTTGTGCTGGTTCCTATTATACAATAGGGACAATGACTATGGGACTCCTCCCAAAAAGTAAACCATCACTACTGTAGGGCAGCCTGGATTAAATGGTAATTTCACAATACTACATTTAAACCCTTAGATAAGGTATTATAGTTTGCTAGAATAAATGGCCAGTTCCCACCCATTTAGCTCCATCTCTGCTCTGGCCCTCGCTGCTATTCCTGCCCTCCAACTGATCCACCTCGGACTCCCACTGCCACCTTTCACCACATATCTCCATCCTGCACCCATACTTACCTTGGTGGCTGGTCCCCTTTTCTGTCCTGTCTACATTATTCATGCTGTAAGTTTCTAGTACTATTCATTTGACATCAGTTATAACTTTTCACTACTATACATCTACCATTCACAGTGTGTACTTGAAAAGGAACTACATTGTACCTCCTCGTCTTAATCCAACCATTAGTGAATCCTCCACTACTTCTCCCACCTTGTTGGTAACAGAAATTCAACAAGAGCTGACAAGAGGAAAGTTGGGAGAGCAGAAGACCACAAAATAGGAAAGTGCAATATTCAATGTGGTATAGGACAGGGGCATGACTCATGGCACAGGAAAGGTCATATTCTAAAGATGTTGTGCAGAGGGGGATTGTATTGGCAACACTAAGATACCAATTTAGAAAAAAAAGGTGGGGGAGGGGAGGAATGTTTATTTTGAAAAATCCTAATTCCCAGACCTTGACTATTTTCTGCTTTTTTTATTTTTTTATTTTTATTATAGCAAATATTACACATAACAAGCCCAAGGGTATACAAATTCCCCTTGCGGATAAATACAAAACAATCCACATAAAAAAGACACGTCAGGACTCACAATAACAGTACAATGACAGATAGTGTATCATCTTAATAATATCTCTTATATAAGAGGAAAAACCATTGAGCCTTTATCCATTGCACCATTCACTTATCTCTCCTTAGTCTCTATATCATTACTTCAAAACATTCTATCGTTCTCTTCTATTCAGCGTTCCTGAAAAAAAGATCCCAAAACCCTCCAAAATTTTACTATCTTAGAATTTCTGTGTTTATCTAGGGTTTCCATCTTAAAATTTAAATTTATTTTATTTACCACTTTCTGAAAAGTTGGGATCTGTTCTTATTTCCACATTTGGGCCGTAACTGTTCTGATTGCACTAAGGGTTTCATTCAACAGATATCTCTTTGAATTATTAGGACTAGCAGGTTCTATATGCAATAGAACCATCTGTGGTGACCGTTGTATACTAGTCTCCATAATTAAAGAAAGGACAGTTTCCATTTCCAGCTAAAATCCTTCTAGTCTTTTACAAGCCCAGAAAATATACATTAAGTCCCCTCTTTCTTCTCAACACCTCCAATATAACTCTGGTTGTCCTGGGAAAATTTTATGGATCCTTGCTGGTGTATAATACATCTGATATACATTTTTTAGGTATCTTTCAATGTGTATGGTAGATTTAGACACTTGGTGAATCATCCTAAACAATTGGGCCCATTGCGTTACTTCTAAAGCAAAATTCAACTCATATTCCCACTTTTCTTGCCACCTAGTTCTTGTATCAAGATCTTATACCAAAAGGCAATCCCTCCTCTCCTTCCAGGCCCCGAGAGTCGATTCAGCTTCTCCTTTGACAACATTCCCATTTCTCTCAAGACATAAATATAAGATTGCAGCCAATGCCTGATTTGTAAATACAAAGAAATAATAATTTACATTTAGGATCCCATGTTTTTCTTTAATCTGTACAAATTACATCAATTGTCTATACACAGAGAGGTCTGCTAGTATATTTATTCATCTGTCTTTCTAGCTATCTAAGTTCAGATTTGGTAGGCTCTTAGCCAGAGCACTCAAGGTCAAGTTCCCTATCGGAACTCCCAGCAATCCTTTTAGATCCAAGAATTTGTACCACACTTTCAGGACCACCTCTATTGATTTTAATTGTCTTACTCTTTTTCCTTATTTGAGGGGGAAACCATATTAAATCACCCAATGAGATGCCTCCAATTGAATTATCCTCAAGTACTAACCCCGCTTCATCTCTGATAGGTCTCCTCCATTGTCTAATCTGATCAATCAAGGTAGCTGATTGGTATAGTTCCAAATCTGGAAAATCTAAACCACCTCTAGTTTTAGGGAGCATCAAGTATTTTTTCGCTATTCTGCCCTTGTTATTGCCCCATAAATATCTGTTTAATACAGAATTAAATCTGTGTAACCAAAATTTAGGGAGCAAACTTGGAATTGCTTGGAAGAGATACAAGATTTTTGCCAATAAGTACATTTTAACTACAAGGTTACTTCCAACTTCATCCACTCATCAACTTTCATGTTTAGGTGATGAAGCAGTGGGCCATAGTTGAAATCTATCAAGTTCTTCTCATTTGCAACAAGCTGGATCCCTAGGTATTGCAATGCATTCTCCTTCCATCTAAATTTGAACTCTGCTTTTAAAAGCGTCAATTCTGGGATATCAATATTTATCGGGAGAGCTTCGGATTTACTTCTATTTAGCTTGTAATACCGGTATGAGACTTACGAGTATTTATCTAAAATATACAACACTTCTGAAAAAGTGTCTTTCGGTTCTGTCAAGAAGAGAAGTACATCATCCGCATATAGTAAGATCTTGTGCTGGATTTTATTCACTATCGGGCCTCTCACTGCTACTGTTTGTCTTATACGTTCCGCTAGTGGTTCTATCGCTAACACGTAAATGATTGGAGATAGGGGACACCCATGTCTTGTTCCATTCAAAATGGAGAATTTAGCTGAAACAAAACCATTACAAGACACATGCGCCGAAGGTGCTGTATAAAGAGCCAGAATGGCTTCCAGGAAGCTTCCTTCAAAACCCAAATTTTGAAGGACTCTTTCCATAAAACTCCAGTGTAGCCGATCAAAGGCTTTTTCTCAATCCAGCGATAGAGCTCCTTTTGAGCTACTTGTTCCATTATATGAATGGCTCTATGAATATTACCCGGGCCTTGTCTATTCTTTATAAATCTGGCCTGGTCCACCTTAATTCTCTAAAAACTGGGGTCAACCTACTTTTTTTTATCATTTTAGCATATATTTTGATATCACTATTCAAAAGGGCATTTGGTCTGTAATTGTAAGGCAATGTCAAGTCTTTTCCTTCTTTACCTATCAATACTATCAGTGCTTCAAGCATTTCTTCTGGGAATTTCCCCGCTTGCCTCCCCTCTTGAAATACCTGGAGCAAAATTGGAGCAATCTACTTGTGATATGTTATGTAGAAGTTATTTATAAAGCCATCTGGCCTGGGGGCTTTATTTGCCTTCAGTGTCTTAATTGCTTCTATCACTTTTTGTAGTTTCCAAGGAGCATTACGAATCTCTAGCTGTTGTTGATTTATCTTAGGGAGTTTTATTTTAGCCAAGAAAGAGTCTATATCCTATAGGGAGGGTTGGGGTGTATTCTCATCTTCTTTTAGGTCATACAATTTCTTCCGATAATCGTCGAAGATGTTAGATGTATACGCCGGGTTAGTTATTTTAGCCCCCCTCTCATTATATAACGCTTTAACAGAATTCCTTACTCTATCTCCGTTAATCTTCCTTTAATTGAGATGCTTTATTTCCCTCCCCATAATCATTTTCTGCATTTTTAACATGCAGAATTTGATACGTTTCCTGATGGATTGCTAAACATCGATGAAAGCCAATCGACAAATCTGTTAAGATGGGTCAAGGAATTGTGGTAACTGATCTATTAGGGCCTTTACATATTGGCCCTTATTCTGATCGGTGCGGTAATATCCGCGTGCGTTCGTGCCGCCGATGTTTTGTGTCTGCGCATGTGCAGAGGCGTCTCTGCGCATGTGCGAGTGGGGCGTATGGCCAAATCCCGCATGAAATGTGAACACTCCGAACAGGGGGTGGAGAGGGGCGTGAAGGGCTATTTGGGCTCATTACCATATGCATACGCCCCGCGTTTCATGGGCGTTCCCATGCAAACGCTGGGCGTACGTATGGTAATGCGGCCGTGACGCACGTGTAGGGGGCGGACATATGACATCGCCGGATGTCAGCTGCCCGCCCAGATCCCTGCTTTTGCACTGAAAAATGTCCGTGTGGTCTGAGGTTGCGGGAGCTGGTGGACCACTCGGTCCTGCATTCGATGGTCTGCGACCATCAGGGGCGGATCCAGGATAAAATGACAGGGGGGGCACCATGATAAAAAAGGGTTTGGGTGGGGGAGGGGCGGTGTTAGTGGTGCCAGTGTACATGCTAAAAAAGCGGCAGGAGAGGGTGGGAATGGAATTAAAAATAGGCCCTGGCATTTAAAGTATGCAGGCCCACCATGGCGACAAAAGTGAAGGATGTAGTTGTGCGTGCGCCGAAGGCGCGCTCTGGAAAAGGGGGTGTGGCCACTCAACAGGGTGCGTGTCAACACCATATACAACTTCTACACATTATGCAACAAAATACTAGACCCCATTATACTTGCCCCTTACACATGATGCCAAATGGATTGTGTCAAAATTCACATAATGCCACACGGATTGAGCCAAAATTCAAATAATGCCACACGGATTGGGAAAAAATTCACATAATGCCACACGGATTGAGCCAAAATTCCCATAATGCCACACGGATTGAGACAAAATCCAAATAATGCCACACGGATTAAGCCAAAATTCACAATACACTTCATAAACAGGGACATTGGTCCTTATTCAGATCTGATTGCAGAACAGATTTGTTCTCAAAATGGGCAAAACCATGTGCACTGCAGGTGGGGCAGATGTAACATGTGCAGAGAGAGTTAGATTTGTGTGAGTTATTTTGTTTCTGTGGGTAAATACTGGCTGCATTATTTTTACACTACAATATAGATATCAGTTTCAACACAACCCACCCAAATCTAACTCTCTTTGCACATGTTACATCTGCCCCACCTGCAGTGCACATGGTTTTGCCCATTTTGAGAACAAATTTGTACTGCGATCAGTATCTGAATAAGGGCATTTGTCCACCAAAGGCTTGCATTAAACATTTACACCATAATGTCCATTACACGTTAAGTTACACGCCATTATGTCCATTATGTGTTATGCCAAACACCATAATGCCTATTAAAAATTATGCTACATAAGTGCTGCTTCTCTACATGCTCATTGACAAGGGTTCTATGCTCATTGCCAGAGGTTCCATGCTCGTAGCCATGTGGGATTACATGCTCATTGCCAAGTGGGAATACATGCTCGTGGTAAATGGGGGACAGCCGCTGCCAGGCATAAGTTATAGCCACTGACAGTGGCAGAGCCTGGCTGTATTCAGAGCACTGCAGGTCCCGGCTATTTGAAATAATACCCCTTTCACACCAGAAAATGCATTCCCAGGTTGGTCCCTTTTACACCAGCCTAGTCCCTGCATTTTCTGGTGTGAGGGGTAGAGAAAACCACCCCTCCCCCTTTAACCAGTTATCTAATTTAACTGGCTATATCTTCGAAACCAACTGACCCATTTACATGAGACAAGTATCATATTGAAGAACTTTTGATTGGGCTTTGAATGATTTTGGTCCAGTGAAACTGGAATGTTTGGTTCCAGAGTAATCTGCCCTCAAAGAACATGATCAGCCATGAAATTACATTTCAAAAATAAAAAAATCGGTTTACACGCAATATCTCTGGAACTGATTGACCGATTTGGACCAGCCTGGTATCATATTGAAGGCCCAGCGATTTGGAATTGAATGAAATCAACCACAAGCTTCTGTGATGCCAGGGCGGGAATTGGCAGCCGTCGGAACCGGGTGGGGGTCGGAATTGATGGGTCCCATATTATCCTATGGGGAAAAAACGTTACAGGTTTGCCAGGTGATATCTCCGGTTCCCGGGGGGCTAAAGACACGGGGCTGGGCTCGTTGGAAAGCCCTGGTCCTCAGCTCCAAAATAAATGACAGGGGGGGCACGTGCCCGGGTGCCCCCCCCCTGAATCCGCCACTGGCGACCATCGAATGATGGGGGAGGTTCCCTGAGATGGAGGAGGCGTATTCCGTGAAAAATACACGTGCGGTCCGTTCGGCCAGCTTCTTACCGCGTACGGACGGAGTTGGCGATCCGTATGGAAGGCGGGGTTTCGCACGCACGGTCCTGGCCGCATATTCGGATCCGGCCGCACCGATCAGAATAAGGGCCATTGAGTCTAAGAAAGCGCAAGGGAAATCGTAAAGAGACAGTTTGACATAAGAGAGATGGAGGATTTTCAGGGGAGATGTAGGTTTGATATTGTGGGAGGACCTTTTGGTGTTTTCTTTTTCTTTATTTTTTATTTCTAGTTACCAATGAAACATAATTCAGTCCCCAATGTCAATTTATTTTCCAAAACAAATGATATGAGCATATTAATGCTCCAGACGTATCTATATACTGTATGTGAAATTGGGGTACTCAAAATAAGCACATGAAAAATGGAAAAGGCAAACATATACATTATTGATGCATATTTATGTACAACTTTAAATAAGCTCCAATCTGTCTCTCCCATATTACTTAATTACAAAGCAGCATGTAGACTAAAAATAAATAAATAATCATACACTGGGAACGTCTGAGAGAAGTCATGCTAAACACCCCAGACCAAGCATTACTGGGATGTTTAGACTAAGGGTCCCAGATTACATATCATACTGTCAAATATGTATGTTTGGAAATACAATTTTTTGGGGGGGCCAACGCAACTGAAGAGAGTTTACACTTTAATGCATTGTTAAGGCCCATACACACTGGACGATTTTGAGCTCAAAGTAGCTCAGTTTCGTTGTTTGAGCTGCTTGAGATGTTTTACCAGCAGATGAGCAATGGGGTGGACGGCTTTCCATAGAGCCCTGCTATGGAAAGTCATCCACCCTGAGGAAAATCGCTCATAAGGGTCAAAATCACTGTGTATGCACTAAGCATTTTTCAGCCCAGCGATTTTCCCCATTATCATTACATACCCGCTGGGCAAAATCACCCAGTGTGTATGGACCTTTACATATATAATTATTTAATGATGAAAGTCTCTTAAATATGTGACAAATTAAAGGATTTATGCTTTGTTAATGCTTTTTAGCTTAATTTGAACAACTCATAATACTTTAACTCAGTCAGTAGTTGTAATTCTTGCTGCTTATATAACGCTTACAGCCCAGACAAATGAGCATTCTTTACTTTTCTCTTCTTATTTTTTTTTTCGTTTTTTTGTCCTTGCCCCCTCACATTTTCCACTTTCTATTTCTGTTTCTTTTTAACTCTACATTGTAATGCACATTACTAATATTGTTTATTCAAGCCCTTAAAATGTGTTTCATTAGTCTCATATGCACTCTCTTTTTAGTTATTTTGCTCTTATACTGTGTTTGTTTATTTTCTCATATTCAGGTTTTGTGCAAATTCTAGAAGAATGCCAACAGAATCTAATTGTTTTGGCTCCACATATATTTTGAGAGAATTTTCTTTTGTTTTGCTCTACATATCTGATGAAAAAGTTGGATTTTCTTTTAACCTTAGTAAATTTACCCCATTTGTTTTGGCACCACTGTTTCATTTGGGTGTGGTATAGGGATCCGACAGTCGGGATCTTGAGAGTCATTAGCCCGATGTTGGGATCCTGACTGGCCGGACTCAGACAGCATGGCAAGCACAACAAAGCCCCTTGCTGTGCTCGCCACGCTGCGGGTACGGTGGCTTGCTACGCTCGCCACCTATTCTATTCTCCCTCATGGAGGTCGTGGACCCCCACGAGGGAGAATAGTCGGTGGCCGTCAGGAACCCGTCTGTCTGTGTTTTAACAGTCGGGATCCTGACGTCGGGTAAATGACTTCGGGATCCCGACTGTTGGGACCCAGTCCGGCACCCGTTTCATGCAAATAATGAAATATTTAAAAAAAATGTATTCAGAATCTTCAAACAGTCAAATAAATGCAATATTATAAGATATTTGGCGATGGTTTAAATGCCATAAAAAAAAAGATAATACATTTTCATCTTTTTCATTTGATTTTTATTTTATTTATCTATTTGTTTCTTATATAGCGCAGCATAATCGGTTTCACTTTACAATTGGAACCAATAGTAATAGAACAAAACTGGGTAATAACAGACAAACAGAGGTAGGAAGGCTCTGCTCACAAGTTTGGGTATAGCCTTGTGTGTAAGTAAAGAAATGTTATATTAAATACAGTAAAAAAAACAGTAACCAATGGAGGGACTGACAGCAGATTAGCAAACGATGAAAGTCTAGCAAGGAAGATACCATATATACTCGAGTATAAGCCTACTTTTTCAAAACATTTTTTATGCTGAAAAATCCCCCCTCGGCTTATACTCGAGTGAGGGTCCCACTTGAGTCAATAAGTTTTCCCAGTTTTTTTGTTGTAAAATTAGGTGCCTCGGCTTATAATCGGGTCGACTTATACTCGAGTATATACGGTAAGTCTCGCAGCTCCATTCACAATGGTGTGTTGTGAATCTGTTTCCGGTAAGTACAATAAGGAGTCACTTGCAGTAGTCAATGCCTGAGATAATAATTGTATGGATTAGAGTTTTTGTAGTGTCTTGTGTAAAGGGCCCTACATACGCAGAGATTTGTGTCAGAGATTCACAACGGGAGATTCAGCATGGGAAGTTTCAAATCTGTTACAACTGTCACAGAAAATGACGTAAAAAACAGCACTTCATCACAAAAATAATGTTATATGGTAATTCCTAAATAAACTTCCTTAATAAATAAACGTTGGTGGCATAATGTCGCTCCCCCTCCCACAATTTAATCATTGGTGGGCCCCCCCCCCCCCCCCAAAAAAAAAAAACCCTTTTAAATCATTGGTGGCCAGTGGCACCCCCCCAAAAAAAACTTTTAAATCATTGGTGGCTAGTGGAATCCCCCTTGCCCCCATCCTGCAAACAATCGTTGGTGGTGCAGTGGGAGCAAAAAAAAAATACTTACCTAGTCCGGAGTCCAGCGTCGCGTCCTCTCACTCCCGCAGCGTCAGTGAAGAGAGTGGGCGCGTTGTGGCGGACCAGGAGGCAGCGTCAGCGGGACTGCAGGTAGGCGTCGGCGAGGCGGCTTCTGCGGGACTGCAGGTAGGCATCGGCAAGGCGGCGTCTGTGGGCTTGATAGCGACGTTCGGCGTCTTCAGTCCCTCAGAACAGCCCTGCTCATCTGCCCGTGGCCACACATGTGGGAGATGAGCAAGAGCTTTCTGAGCGACTGCTCTGAATTGTCCAGCGGGTCCTTTCTGAATCTTGGACAGATTCAGAAGGCGGGGGCGTGTATGTAAATCGCTGTGTGGGCTATACACACAGCGATTTAAATGCGTTTTTAGGCATTTTCTGAGTGATTTGTTAAAATCGCTCAGAATATGCCTGCATATCGTGCTGTGTGTGGGGCCCATAAGACATGGTCATATTTTTTATATGTATATCAGATGTATATGACATGATTTAGAGACAGATTGAGGGCAGGATGTACTAAGTTAAAAGAAAAAAATGCGGTGAAACCGCAGTTTTCAAGGATTTAAGATTTACCGCATTTGCAATTGTACCAAAACCCGGCCTCCCCATCTTTGCTGGGCAGAGTATCACCACCATTGGAGACCTCTACTGCCCTCCTTCGGGTCCCCACTGTTCCCCCAGTCACCACCCGCTGCCCCCACTAACCCTGCCCATGTCCCTAACGTGGAGATGGGCAGGGAATCTGCTCCATGCCGCTGTGCTGATGGGGATGCGCGAGCGTGTGAGATGCTCATGCGTCCCCGTCAGATGGAGCACCTGACCACCAGCCTGCGCCAGCTCACGGGATCTGGCGATTCCACAGGCTGGCTGGGAGGTGCTTCGTCTGTTGGATGCAAGATCTTGCGCATTGATAGTTTCTGTCAGGGAGGGTTAACAAGTGATTTAAATGTATTGAAAAGTCTTAGAGGCTTGAGCAGAGATGAGAGAATGGAAATAAGTTTGTTTGGCAGTGCATTACGATAAGATTCGTAGATAGTCTTAGATGTGAAGAAGTCAATCGGAGTACATGATATATGCCATTGACTGTCTACTTTACTTGAGAGGTATCTTATTAATTTAGAATGCCATGGTTGACATCTTGTAGTGGAATGTCTGAACAAAGGGATGGGGAGGTGGATGGATACCGATGCACAAGCTAGTAGCACTTACTATGCGCAATTTTGTATATACACAAAAATATATTGATTTCCACAGTATGAGTGATAGTGTGCTGAAATACAACTATAAATTGACAGCGTGGAGGTGCTCCCCTGAGAGTAAACAAGACATTACACAACAAGGAGAGAAACTACTCTCTGGTTTTGGGGGCACAACTTATTTAGAATGTCTTATTTAAAACATAACTTTTATTTTTCTGTAATGAAGAATACAATACACTTACAACACATATATGACAACAAACAGATACATGAAATAAATATTTTGAGTGATGTTTTCATTTAATCAAACACTCAATCATTATATGTGGTATTTGCTCTATATTCCACAATATT
This sequence comes from Crinia signifera, assembly GCF_055691185.1. Lineage (NCBI taxonomy): Eukaryota > Metazoa > Chordata > Amphibia > Anura > Myobatrachidae > Crinia > Crinia signifera. The sequence continues at coordinate 290,886,859 of NC_139217.1, forward strand.
GTGTAAGATGTCACCACTAATTCAGAAATATTGGGTGCCTATTAGAGCTACTGACAAATGAATTATGCACAATTTTTGAGTTTTGTGAACAATAATTATTAAAAGTTAACGTATTACTCCAATATTGTATTGTACACTCCTAGAAAACAATAATAAAGACTTGTATCCTTTGACTGCGTGTACAATGAACAGTCAGAATTGCAGTACAGGAATAAATATTACTGCATGCAGTATGAGCAGGAGCAGAAGCACGATAGGAGATAGCGGAATATCTCTCCCCGTGTTCAATAATTCATTTCAATAAGCAGTGTGATTTATCATTGATGTCACACTTTTAGGTACAAATATGGGTAATAAATTTATTGCACTGAGTCTTGACACTGTTACATGAATAGCAGTGTATTCCAATAAGTGTCCTGGCTAATACCAGTATTATTGTATGAACAGTTGCCGCTGGCTAATGGATGGTTTTTTAAACAAAAAAAGAATATATAAACCTGCGATGCCTGCCCTAGAAAGATAGGTTTAATATAGGTGAGTGATAAGTAGTGGGAAAGCAACACCCACCGGTTTAGGGACTGCTGCTTCTTGTATAGGGATACCCGAGGGATTACCAAGTGAGCGAGTACCCGTAATTCCGGAATTTTGGGGTAGAAAATTAAGGTATTACTTCTGTCCTTTGCCTGACAGAAAAAAAAACCCTGTTGGTATAATACCAGTGCAGGGTGTTTACCTTTAGTACTGGGGGATGAGTGCGTCCCAGTGAGAATGGTGATTGGTTAGGAATTATAAGAAGAGAAATCAGCCTCTTATATTTCAGAACGCGCTGCTGCTCCCCATTTGCCCTGGGGTATTGGTGGGTGGTAAGCGGCACTCTTAAGTGATAGCGGAGGCTGATATGGTAGGCAGTTAAAGTGACGAGGACAAGGTTCTGCTGTCCGTGATTCTGTTATGCAGAGTCCCAAAGTTTAGGTGGGAGGCAAAGATGCAGGGGGAGTACCTTACATGTGCGGTGGTATGGGGGATGTATTGTCGGTGATCCTGAAGAATGAACCCTGCTATTTATTGCAAATCACTCCCCTAATGGGGCGTTTCTATTATATTAAGTGATTGTGCCGTTGTTGTGTTTAGTGGGCACGGATAAGGTACTGTAGTACATTTTCCAGATGGGAATGTGTAGTGTATAATGGTGGAATATACAGCAGTAAAGAATTTGATAATAGTGGCAATATTAATTACCTAAATGTTTTGTCACATGAATAGGGAAATTCTGGTATAGTGGAATGTATCTGGAGCCACTTCATCAAGAGCTATTTCTAGAGTTTGGTTCAGGTGAGTGTAGAAATTGAGGGAGTGTAGAAATTGGAATATTGGAAAGTTCTTGCAAATTAATAGTCTTAAGATTTTGAGGAAGTATGGGGGCTTCACTAACATTGAAGTTGAAGTAATGGAGGACAGCTTGCAGGTGATAGGTTTGTGATCTGAGAGAGGCAAAGTAATTTCGAAACTGAGCATAGTCTGGTAAATACAAGATCAAGGCAATGTCTCTCCTGATAAGTGGTGGAGTCAGTTCGCTGGAAAAAGCAGAGAGATAAGGTGTCACACAGTTGGGTTTTGTGGACTTGGTGTTGGACTAGAACCTAGGGCCTTATTCTAGTCAGTGCCATATTAAGGTCTAAATAGGCCTGGAGCTGGAAATTATCAAGGGCCTATTATGCACAATAATAGGGGTTGTGGCCAGCACCTAATAATGTGGGTGGCGTGGTCAGTGTTCTGGTTGGGTGGTCTGCTCATAGGTCCCAGGATCATGCAGGGACATTCCATTTTCTGGTGTGAGGGGGAGAGAAAACCATCCACCTTTAAACAACCAGCTATATCTTCGGAAACCAACTGATCCATTTACATATTTGTGTAAATACTTTCAACTAATAATATATGCCTGGAAAAGGCATGGGGCTGGCATAGGAAAAATGCAGGGTGATATATTGGCGGGTGCCCTCCAAAGTTGCACCCACAGGATGACGATGTCCTAAGATACTTGTGGGGTGAGGCGGCACTCCAGTCATAAAAAAAATACTGAAAGCCGAAACTTGGTAGACAACATTTCAGCACCTTTTATGTGGTCACTTAAGTTTACCACACCATATACCCCTCATACAAATCAGGCACCACCATAGTAACCCCCTTGTTCTGTACTTGCCTCTTACACATTATGCTACATGGAATGAGCAAAAATTCACACCGACTGAGCCAAAATTCACACTATGGCACACGGATTGAGTTAAAATTCACATTATGCCACACAAATTAAGGCAAAATTCACATTTTGCCACATGGATTGAGCCAAAATACACCCTATACCAAACAGATTGAGCAATAATGCACAATATGCTTCATAAACAGGGGCAATTCATGCCAAAGGCGTACATTAAAAATTTACACCATAATGCCCATTACATGTTAAGCCACACACCATAATGTCCATTACGTGTTATGCCAAACACCATAATGCCTATTAAAAATTATGCTACATAAGTGCTGCTTACCTACATGCTCATTGCCAGGGGTTCCATGCTCATTGCCAAGGGGGAATACATGCTCGTGGTAACTGGGGGACAGCCGCGCCGGGCAGAAATGACAGCCATTGATAGCAGGGCAGAGAGCAGGGGGCTGCCCGGCTGTATTCAGAGCACTGCAGGTTCCGGCTATTGGAAATAATACCCCTTTCACACCAGAAAATGCAGGACTTACCCGGGAATATGGTCCCAGGATCATGCAGGGACATTCCATTTTCTGGTGTGAGGGGGAGAGAAAACCATCCACCTTTAAACAACCAGCTATATCTTCGGAAACCAACTGACCCATTTACATGTGGGCTTCGAATGATTTTGGTACCGTGAAACTGGGCCATTTGGTTCCAGAAAAATCTGTCCTCAAAACAACAGCCATGAAATTACATTTCAGAAAAAAATTGGGTTACCCGCAATATCTCTAGAACCAATGAACCCATATGGACCAGCATGGTATCAGATTGAAGGCCCAGCTATTTGGGGTAAACTGAGATTAACCTCAAGCTTCTGTGATCCTGGAGGGGGAACTGACAGCCGTTGGAACTGAGTGGGGGTCAGAATTATTGTGTCCCATGTTATTCTATGGGGAAAACGTTCCAGGTTTGCCTGGTGGTATCTCCAGTTCCCAGGGGGCTACGCGAGCCACCTATTCTATTCTCCCTTCATGGGGGTCATGGACCCCCACGAGGGAAAATAGCCGACGGCCGTCGGGAACCTGGCCGTCTGTGTTTTAACAGTCAGGATCCCGACGTCGGGTTAATGACTGTTGGGATCCCAACTGTCGGGACCCCGTCCGGCACCCGAAAGTAGTAGCGCTGCTTATACATCATTTCCAATTTCCACAGTAACTGGCAGTAGTAGCGCTCCTATATATATATATATATATATATATATATATATATATATATATATATATATACACACACACACACACACAGTATATCCTAGGTGCAGAACCGGCACTCCAGAGGTTAACAGTGTGGTGTAGATACTCAGGTGCCCTCCTAATCTCCGGAGGAACTACTCAGGGACATAGATGCAGACAGATGGCAGCACTCTGACATGTAACTGTGCAAAATTGGCGCTTTAATCGGCCGATTAAAGCACCAATTTTGCACAGTTACATGTCTCAGAGTGCCGCCATCTGTCTGCATCTCTCTCTCTCTCTCTCTCTCTCTATACACACACACACCCACACTAGTTGTCGACAGTAGTAGCATTGCTTATATATACATTAAGCCCACACCAGTTGCCAACAGTAATAATGTATGCCCACACCAGTTGCCAACAGTAATAATGTATGCCCACACCAGTTGCCAACAGTAATAATGTATGCCCACACCAGTTTCCAACAGTAATAATGCTGCCTATACGTATGCCCACACCAGTTGCCAACAGTAATAATGCTGCCTATACGTATGCCCACACCAGTTGCCAACAGTAATAATGCTGCCTATACGTATGCCCACACCAGTTGCCAACAGTAATAATGCTGCCTATATGTATGCCCACACCAGTTGCCAATGGTAGTAGCGCTGCCTATATGTATGCCCACACCAGTTGCCGACAGTAATAGCGCTGCCTATACATATGCTCACACCAGTTGCCGATAGTAATAGCACTGCCTATACGTATGCTCACACCAGTTGCCAACAGTAGTAGCAATGTCTATACATATGCCCACACCAGTTGCCGATGGTAGTAGCACTGCCTATACGTATGCTCACACCAGTTGACAACAGTAGTAGCAATGTCTATACATATTCCCACACCAGTTGCCAAAAAAGCTGCATGCCCAGTATAAAGTCAGGAGAGGTTGAGGAGACAGGAAAGGGACATGAGGGGGGCATATGTATTAAGCCTGATAAAGTGGTGATAAATTGTTAGGTGCTGCAGAAACCTTGTGTCACCATATAAATAAATTCCCCTGCAAGCCGGGAGAGGCAGCACGAGCGTGTGCACATGTATGCATGTGCAAGTGCGAGACAAAGGTCTCCCTTGTGCACAAATGCCAGGGCCGATTCAGCGGCCCAGTCCATTACTGATAACAATAATAATAAAGTGAAAGATGATAACGCACCAGCCAATCAGCTTTTTGAAAAATGACATTTAAGGTGCCCATACACGTTAAAATTATTGTATACAATATCGCATCTCATAGCATATCGGTTTTGCGATGAGATCAGATGAGATGAGATCTAGTACAAAAAGTATGTGCTGCACATACTTTTTGTACTAGATCTCATCTCATCTGATCTCATCGCAAAACCGATATGCTATGAGATGCGATATTGTATACAATATTGTATACAATAATTGTAACGTGTATGGACACCTTTAGGACCTAATTGCGTGCATTATCACCTTCCACTTAATCACACTTAATACATCTGCCCCAGTGTGTGACGGGCAGTAGCCAGGCAGGTGTAGGTAAGGTATGAGTGACCCACGGTCTATACACCGACCTCGGAATCCCGACTGATGGTATTCCGATAGCGAGGCCAGCACAAAAAAGCCCCTTGTGGGCTCCATGGCTCGCTGCTATGAGGGTTGTGGTTCCCCATTAGGGAGAATAGCCCCTGTCAGTCGGGATCTGTCGGGCTGTCATCGGGCACCGTCCAGCAGCTGTAGTGTATAGTACTTCCAATGTGTGAGCAGCAGAAGGTGTGTCTGCAGGAGGCAGTGCTGCACATTGGATACACACACTAGGAAGGGCGGAGACTCAGGAAGCTGTGAGCCTGGCTCTCCTGCTGCTGCGCTCGGGGTCTGAGGCTGAGCTGCTACTCACTGTAGAGCGCAGGGAACGCATCCTACTGCCGCTCTATATATACTGGGGACACACCGAGCGCTCCTGTGACCTGTCACTGCTCATCCCGGCGCAGAGGAGTGGAACATGGCGTTTGTGAGCGATGGGACCGAGAATGCGCCGGATGAGGTACAGTATGACTGCCTTGAGCAGAGAGGCAGGTCTGAGCTAAGGATATAGCCATATATGTACACTATGTCTCCATAGAGATAGTGCCTCTGGCAGCCCTGCTTCCCAAGTGCCCTCCGGCAGCTCTGGGGAACTTTGAAAGGGGGCTTGAATGAGAAGTGAGCAATAGACGGGTCTAGAAGGAATGCCCCACGCCGGCCACTTCCTCCCACTCCCCGCTCCGTCACTTAGGGCACAGTGTAATGCTGCTGGTCTCACCTGGGCTGTGTGTGCGCGCAGTAACAGGTGTCGCTACTGCTGCTGTGTGCACGGGGGGAGAGCCCGGCCATGTACTAAGCATAGCTCTTTAGCAGAGTGCTGCATCGCTGACATGCTAGAGAAATACAGTATATACAGTAGGTAGAAGAACTTGCTAGCTGTGTACTGTATCTGTCACATACTAGCACAGGGTTGCTTACCTGACCCTCTCCTTCAGGGAGAAACTGCTCTGTCCCTGGACTGCCATCACCTGTGGTGAGCTAGGTAATTGATAAGAAATCTGTTTTACGACATTACCAGGGAAGTCCAGGAGGTAGGAACAGAGCATTTTCTCCCTGAAGGAGAGGGGCAGGTAGGCAACCCTGTACTAGCATCAAATAGATGGGAGAGTACAAGGCAGCTGCAGCACTTTATCTGGTCTTGGAGACCGGCTACTTGTAGCTGTTCTGCCATCAGCAGAGGCTACTGCTGCTGTGTGCACCTGTAGGTGTGTGGCAGAGCACCGCTGTGTGTGTGTCACTGCTCAGCAACAGCCGGCACGTGATCCACGGTGACAGCCTTGTGTAGTGTCACATCCACCCAGGGAAGATGTATATTATTAGATCTGGGAGGGGAGCCGCTGCGCACTGTTCAGTGGAAGTAGTCACATATCGGTGTCACGTATTTCTTGTGCGTAAAGACAATGCGTTGTGTTATTATAGTATGGAATGAAGTGGTAGCACTGTAGCTTAATTTAACGCTTGATGGGACTAGGGACCCATGGGAGATGTGATTATTTGGGGCAGACTCAATTAAGCGTGATGCTCAGATGTAAGCTGCGCCCTAAACGGTAATTACGGTAGAGCCGGCTGCGTTTGTTTCTTCTGCTCCAGGACTCCAGCAGAGATCTGTGAGGACAGCCTGTTTTAAGTCACCGCTACTCACTATATTCTCTGATTGAGCAACTGGTGCATTACTCCCCCCCCCCCCCCCCCCCTCCCCCCCCCCCCCCCCCCCCCTCCCCCCCCCCCCTCCTAAAAAAAAACCCAACAAAAAAAACGAATAGCTACTTGGATCTCATCTTATATCCCCCCTGTCTTATTGCACCTTTCCTACTTCCTCTGTTGTGGTGTGTTGCATTCACTTCCATTTTCTATACAGCTAAATGCCCTTTATAAATAACTATAAATAAATAACTAGAATCACGCGATGCTATTGGCTAGCACAGGTGTGCGTGCACTAGGCATTGGGTTACCATGACTACCAATGGAACGGCAGTTAGAAGTGCAGAATGCTTTATTTGTACAGTTGTATCCCATCTGTGTGGTGTTTATAAATGTGCCATCAATATTCCTTTCCCTTTCATGATGTCGATTGTAGGCAGTATGTTGCTTAGGAAAGGTTTTTAATTTTTTTTTATGCCATCAATAATTCAAACTCAGCCATAAAACCAATTGTTAGAAATGTATTATGTAATAATGTGCTAGATGTATTTTATGTGTGAAGAGGTATCCTTAAGTGCTAAATATTACTCATGTACATTTTATATAAACTTCCCTTCAATTCATCTTAAAAGGGATTGCCATGATCTCCGTTTCTTAGAGAATAGAGTCATAATTGTTATTTATCTTAAAAGACCTAGAGGGAATTTAATTAGCTGCAAAATGCATGTTACTCTTACAATAAGCTGGTAATCCGTTGTCCCCAAAAAGCATATTGGCCATAATTCTTCATAAGTTTTTACAGAATTATGGAATTGGGTGCAAGGTATTAAGGTGCCCACACACGCACCGATCCCGGTGGTGCGATGCTATACGATGGGGTGCGCGCTCCCGCGGCACCTCATCGCACAGTACAAAAAGTATGTGCTGCACATACTTTTTGTACTAGCTTTTTCTAGCATAGCATCGCATGCACATCGTATGCACAAGGCATATGATGCGATGCTATGTGTGCTAGTTAAGCCCACAACGCACGCCGGGATCGGTGCTTGTGTGGGCACCTTTAAACAAGTATATTATGGTGCTTTATGAGTGAGAAAAGTGTTTTTAGGCATGCAGTTGGTAGTTATTTGGGAAATTGGCTTAAAATTACCCATATTAATCCTTATACCCATTTTTCTGAATCACATTTCAACGTGCGCATGTATTTTGCGAAAAAAAAATTTCATTTTATTATTTTTACAATATTTTATTAAAAGGCATTTGACACCAATTAAGTACCCCTAATCTTTTTATTATGGCCATGGGTCTGGGTCACTAGGTTGACCAAAGTAAGGTCAGATACATTGGGTCGACCCCTGAAGGTCGACAGGACAAAATGTGGACAGGGTCATAAGGTCGACACATCGATTAGGTCGACAGTCAAAAGGTCAACATGGGTTTTTCACGTCTTTTGTCCCAAATGTCGACACTGTATTGTTGCACAGCGTCCCCTCGCATGGCTCTGGGCACAGTCCCTCGCTACGCTTGTCACACTATTCTATTCTCCCGCCACGCCCTAGTTGGTGGTAGGGCATGAAATACCATCAGTCAGAACGTCAGCTTAAATAAAAGGTGAAAAACCCATGTTGACCTTATGACCCTGTCGACCTTAGACATGTCTACCTTTTGTCTGTGTCGACCTAAGGCCTGTCAATCTTCCGTGGTTGATCCATTGTTGTGTCGATCTAACGACCATGTACCATTGACATTAATAGACTTCTATACTTTTTTCCTATATTAAGGTGCGTACACACGGGCAAAAATCGCTGAGCGATTGGAGTGTGCACCGGCGATTAATCGCCGGGGGCCCGCTCTCGTTTTTAGACCCCTTATGATCGCTGCTCCTGCGACCAGCTGATTCCCTCTGCAGCTCCCCCAGCAGAGGTTCCCTTTCATCAGCGACCATCTCGGGTCGCTGATGAAAAGGAGACACTGAGCAATATATTGCTCAGCAATATATCGCCCCCGTGTGTACACAGCTTTAGTTTGACTTTATTTGAGGTACAGGGAGATTTCCATATTTTCCCCTACACTAGTCTCTGGTTTTAATAGCAAGAATTCTCGCACAAATCCTTTATTTTTCTTATTTTATTTTTTTTGTGCATTTGAAATTGAATAGGTCAAATCTTTTTATGCCAAATAGACATTTGATCACCCCCATAGTTTCTTTTTTTTTACTAGGTATGTACCAAAGATGATGTAAAATCATATAGTTCAAATAAAAGTAAGGTACTTATGTAGTATCTGGGCTGCCGATTTTTTGATTGTATGCCTTAAGTTAAGGCATACAATCAGATGCGATGCGATGCGATATCGCATCGCATCGCATCGCATCGCATGCGACCATCGGATGCGATGACCCGATTTTTCCATAGGAATCAATGTTAAAATGGACTGAGTCCATTTTAACATGGAATTCAATGGGAAAAAGGGGTCCTTTTCATACCCCTACTATCCAAGTGGGCATGGAGTTGGATATAAACCTGTGGCGAGCGCAGCGAGCCACCGAGCCCGAAGCGTGGCGAGCGGACGGTATTCTGTGTCCCCTCGCGGGGCTCGCTACGCTCGCCACGCTTCGGGCTCGGTAGCTTGCTACGCTCGCCACAGGTTTATATCCAACTCCATGCCCACTTGGATAGTAGGGGTATGAAAAGGACCCCTTTTTCCCATTGAATTCCATGTTAAAATGGACTCAGTCCATTTTAACATTGATTCCTATGGAAAAATCGGGTCATCGCATCGCATCGCATCCGATGGTCGCATGCGATGCGATGCGATGTACCCGATTTAGAAATCGGCAGCCCAGATACTACATAAGTACCAAAAGTAACATTCCAAAATGATCTTACTCAAAGACCCCATACATCTGCAATTAATCTGTATTTCCCTGTTTTGATTGGAAACGGTGGTTTGTGGATTTTTCAGGTTTTTGCTGATCTCACGTCAAATCGGCAATCATCTGAGTCAGCATCAGCAGAACAGGGAATCACCACTTAAGGCCCATTAAAAATGGGCGATTTTGAGCTCACTTTAGGTCCATACACACTGGGCGACTATGCCCAGTTTGTATGAGCAGCGATGATGCCAATCATCGCTGCGGGGAAAGCCGTTCAGTGCATACACACTGAGTGGCTTTCCCGTGCCCGGCGCCGACAGAGGGGGGAAGGACGGCTTTGCATAGCGCAGAGCCTCCTGAAAGCTGCTCATCTGCTGGTATAACCAGCAGATGAGCGGCTTTCCCGGCAATGATGCTCAAGCGCGCAGCAGCGCTCATTGCCGGGCAATACACACTGGGCGGCTTTGAGCTGAAAGCCGGTCAAACTGGGGGTTTTGAGCGACTTTCAGCTCAGTCACCCAGTGTGTATGGGCATTTTTACTGTTTGAGCTGCTTTCAGCTCAAAAGCCGCCCAGTGTGTATGAGCATTGATGCGCACTCCTGCATCATCGGCGGCCACTGACGCTCATCTGCTGGTATTACCAGCAGATGAGCGGCATGGTGGACGGTTTTCTATAGCATCCTGTTATGGAAAGCCATCCACCATTGGGAAAATTTATTGGTCAGGCAAAAATTGCTCAGTGTGTATGTACCTTTAGGTGTGCAGCTCACATTATATCAAAGATCTGTAAAGAAGAGAACATCTAGCTCTGATATTTACATTATTATTTACACATCTACATAAGTATAATTGAATGATGTGTATGTGTATGGATGTTCCACGATAACTATTTAACTAATAGTCTTCAAACTTTGCACACTACCTTATCTTAAGGGACAATCTAAGTTCGAAGATGGGTTTAATCGTACAAACCCTTAAGGGTCTATGCTATTTCAGTTGTTTTCAAGCTTATGTCTTTCTGAATACTGTACATATTTTGATTCGGTCGTTAAGATAAGTACAAGATAAGTAAAAGATACTCTGTGCCAATATTCTCTCTGCACGTATTTAAGTTGTCAGATTGATACTAGCTACCACGAAATCTCCTCTTTTTTATAGAGGAGGTATCAGACCTTAACCCACGGAGACTAACCAACGTATACTGTCTCTCTTTCATGTCATTTATGTATGTGTGTCCCAAGTTGAGTTATATGTTTGTCTAGTCCAATTTTTTAAGGTATTTGATTAAAAGCTATATTTTAATAAATTCACTCTAAGGAGGAGAACTGTGAGAACTCCACACAGGGTCCCCAATTCTCCCCTACACATTTGTGAACTAGAAACAATTACCCACAGTTACCTAACTACTACAGGTACTGCTTTTTCATTTGCAGATATTTACTCTTATATAAGAAGCCTTAATCTGCGTATGTACTATTAAAGTGACAGGTGAGATAGTGTGTACCTCGCCAAATCTTGTACTTATCTTAACGACCGAATCAAAATATGTATAGATTACCATGCGTAATATGAAGTAAAAGAGTGCCCCAAAAAACAGAGTATTTCCTTCTTCTTCTTTGCAACTATAACCACTCTCTTGGGTGCACCTCCACACTCCTAAATAAACGGAGGGTTTCCCTCCTGATATATAGCAGTTACTGTGGAACCGAAAGTTATCATAGGTTATCACTTTTTGTAATACCTACCTGTGCACCGGTCGCCATCCCCCTCCCCTTTTTTCCCCCTCAAAAAGCATCTTTCTGAATACAACACAATAAACAGACTCCCTTAAAGGCCTATAAGGGTCCATTAAATGTAAAATATTTTCACTTTCCAAAAATTTTAACAAACTGAATTTAATAATCGGCAGAGTGGTCTGTGAATCGAACACTGTAGATATAGTTGTGAAATCCATGTGAGATCAATCTTCAGTCAGTTATTTATACTCTTGAGAGTTTTCGGGAACTTCTGTACCTGCTGCAGCAGCTCCTGCCCTGCTGTGGTTGGGTAGGGTAGGTGGATAGGGGATGCGGTTATTTGGTCGACATGGGTCAAGGTAGACAGGTCATTAAGTGGACACAAGCATTAGTTCGACATGGTCTAGGTCTCCAGACATGGGGTTTTTCACTTTTTTGGAGCCGACATGTGCCGACAGTCGGCATTTCATTCCCTACCATCCACTAGGGCAGTGGTGTCCAAACTTTTTGCGACAAGGGCCAGATTTGGTGAAGTGTAAATGTGTGGGGGCCGACCATTCAGCCTGACATTCTTTGAATCATTAATCACATCAGACTCCCATTCACTGTATGTCCCCCAGCCTGCCCCTGCTCCCCCTTCTCTGAATGGCCATCACTGCCTCCATTCACTGTATGTCCCCCAGCCTGACCCTCCTTCACTGTATGTCCCCCACTCTGCCCCCTCCCTTCTCTGTATGTTTCCCAGCTCCTTGTGTGAGCCAGAGGAAGGAGAGGCCAAGCAGGCACCGCAAGGACAGGAGATGCTTGGGCTCCCGCTGCTGCCCTCCTCCGCTCTGCATGTTATGGGAGCAAGCTTCCCCCTTGCTGCCCCCCTCCCCAAACACTGCTGTTTCTGTGATTGTGGAGTAGGGTAATATACGATTGCAGCAGCAGGGGTAGGACGCGAAACACATCTGACTGTGACGGCCGGCACCTCCTCACTACAGCAGACAGCAAGGTAAAGGCGCGCTCGCCGGGGCCCCACCTCTAGTGTCCTGTGCTGTGCTTACCACATCTGATGCTCTGCCCGCTTCCAGCTGGAGGCTGCGGGCCGCTTGAAATGACAGCATGGGCCGCAATTGGCCCCCGGGCCTGACTTTGGGCATGCCTGCACTAGGGTGTGGTGTGAGAATAAAAGTGTTCCAAGCGCAATGAAGCACTGTGCCCAAAACATTGCGTGCGCAGCGATGTACTTCAAACTGTGTCCATGTTGACATTAGAGTAAAAAAACTGTGAAAAACCCCATGTCACCCTAATGACCTGTCGACCAACATGCTGTAGACCAAACGATCCCAACCCGTACATAGTTGGAGACTTGCTCTGGCTGCTGCAGCAGCTTTTGCCCTGCTGTGGTTGGCAAGGGAAGGTGGAACAAGAATTGTATAAGCATAAACTTTCGCCCATCTGTCGGACAGGCCTTAAGACTAGCATTTAATAATATAATTATATTTGGTTATTAGACAATACAGTATTAATTCAACATGCATTATCTATAATCTGATTTACCAGCGTTCTTCAGCAGGTGTTTACTTTTAGCATTGTGAACCTCTATTTATGTAACTAATGCTGATATTGTTTTTTTTTTCTTTTTTAGACAGTTGTTCTTGACTAGCAAATCTTGTCATTGCAGAAATATTCTATCTGATAGGAAAGCCTTTTCAAATTTGAATGTAACCCTGGAAACCAACTCTCTGCATATACATTTCCAATCTGCATAGCAAAAACCTGCAAAAAGGATGGGGGAAGGTAGCATTTCCTCTTGCTCTACAAACACATTGGGTGTGATTAGGGATGCAAATCCTGGGGGAATTTTTCTAATCTCGGGATAGAAAAATGCTCAATCCCAGGATTTTTGTGATTGCCTCCCTAAATAAAAGACAAAATGCTGCCGAAAGCGGACGGTCAGGTGCACGGGTTACGCGCAGCATGACCTCTGACCATCACACTATGCAGAGCTGCATGCCGAGGATCGGGAACAGCTGGGCAGTGCCAGAGCAGGTGCTTAGACTAGCTACCTGGCATTAGATTGTTCATGCGCAGTCTAATCCTGAAAACCCTGGATTGGAAATCAGGCTATTTTGGGGCCAAATCCTAGGATCCCGCCTATCCTAATCCCAGGATTGGCCACCCTAGGCACGATGAATGAAGCCATGACAAGACCTAGCAGGTCATTCTGGTTGGTTCGCTAAGCAGCGGTATTTTGCTGCTTAGCAAGTCTTCAAACGCTGCCCAGCGTGTGTGCGAAGTCCTGCCACAGTGAATATTCCCTCCGCACTGCCAATGGATGTTTTGCATAAACATCCATTCGCATGGTAGCTTCCCTGACCATCAAATGATTTCTACAGTGGTCACAAATCTAAGTCAGTATGGGCCGAATTAGACTTTTGGCATCAAGCAAAGGGGTACTTGTATGTTAGTTGGGCGCCCATTAAGCTACTTGCTTAGTTTTATGCGTCCCCTCGCGGGGCTCACCACACTATATAAAGTCAACTCCATGCCGACATGGATAGTGGGGGTATGAGCGTACTAACTATAGTGGGCGCCCAACTAACATATAGGTACCAGCAAAGGTGGTGATTAGCTACATTATGGGTGCTATCCCATTACATGCGATGAAACATCATGATTTTTTTCTGATGTTTCATCAATGGGTTTTTTTTTTACGGGGTTTCTAATTAGAACTTATGTATGAAAACGAAAAAAATTCTCTCTGCAAACCTGTGCATTTTCGCCTCTGCAGTCCCAAAAGGGAAGTGCTTATTGGGGGTTTTGCTTTGCATGCCTGAGGCAGGTGAAGTAAAGTCGCAGATAAGTCAGCAATAGTTGTGTAGGATAGCCCCCCAGTGATACAATCAATAATTGTGGGCAATTGGATGCACCAATGTCTTTTTTGCACGTTTTTAAGGTCTAGCGGTAAGTGTATTTAGTAATGTTAAAGAAGGGGGTTGGAGTAAATTGCGCTGCTGTTTAAATAATTTCAATATCTGTAACACATTGGCTGTCTAAAAAGAAATGAATTGTGGACACACTGTTGCTTTTAGAAAAATGTTTTATCACAAATAGGTAAATAAAATACAATACATATAAATATACAGCATCTAAAAAACAAGACAATTTTTAAAAGGAAGAGAATGGGATCCCAATCAATTAATTATAATCACTTTGGTGTGTTTATCAATGATAATTTTCCACTGATGGAATTAGTGAACATCAATCTCCTGCCATTTAATGAAGAATATATTAGAAAAAATCGGGCAATGAAACAAAGTTCCAGTTTAGGTGAAATAGTATCTCATTAATAGCTGGCTGATAGCTTATAATGGAAACAGTCACGAAATATATATTATGCTCACCCGTGTAGCAGACCTCGATCCCCTGGATGTAGGGGATCGAGGTCTGCTACACGGGTGAGCATAATATATATTTCGTGACTGTTTCCATTATATATTTCGTGACTGTTTCCATTATAAGCTATCAGCCAGCTATTAATGAGATACTATTTCACCTAAACTGGAACTTTGTTTCATTGCCCGATTTTTTCTAATATATTCTTCATTAAATGGCAGGAGATTGATGTTCACTAATTCCATCAGTGGAAAATTATCATTGATAAACACACCAAAGTGATTATAATTAATTGATTGGGATCCCATTCTCTTCCTTTTAAAAATTGTCTTGTTTTTTAGATGCTGTATATTTATATGTATTGTATTTTATTTACCTATTTGTGATAAAACATTTTTCTAAAAGCAACAGTGTGTCCACAATTCATTTCTTTTTAGACAGCCAATGTGTTACAGATATTGAAATTATTTAAACAGCAGCGCAATTTACTCCAACCCCCTTCTTTAGTTCTTTTCTTGTGTGGGTCTGACGGACCCACAGGAGTTACTGCAGCAGCTGTAGCAAATTTTGCCAATTAATTATATACACCTTGAAAGTAATAAATCTTAACTGCAGAGCGCCAGGAATTGTGTCCCAGAGAGTACTACCCTTGGTACTACTCTGTCACACAATAAACCCCCTTGTATTTAGTAATGTTACCATTCATAAATTGGATTTCATTAGCATACAGAAATAATTATACGTGCTGGGATTGGTAAGGGAAACTGACATTTTTTATTTTGTATTTTAAATATGGATACTTTTATGTATTTATTGTATTGTAGTGATGGTGGTGTATTTATCTATGACCTTTTATGGAATTTTACTGGTATCTTGGTGATAGGATAACTTGATACTATTGACAAAGCACATGCTCCCTTTGTTTTCCCTGAAGCCAGTAGTTTTGCCATTGACTTTTGGCAAGCTGCTGCTCTCTAGTTTTTAATCCAGATGGTAACCTGACTCTGATGCTTTACATGTGCTCTATCGTGTTAGACAGCAGTATCGACAATGGTGCAGTTTCCTGGGAAACTCAGTGAGGTTACAGAATTCCATTTGACAAACTAAGGCCATTTTCATAGGTAAGTGCTTAAGCCAGTGCCAGATTACCATATGCACCTTGTCTTGTGCTGTCTCTGTGACATGGGGTGAGATGCACTAACAGTAGTGCACGCAGGGGGGGGGGGGGTTTCTGAGTACCCAGAAACCCCCCCCAGGAGTCTAAGGGCCCTAGTCTGAAAGCTGAGGGTCCCTCTTTCCATGGGTACAAGAATTGTAAAAATCGGCCCTTGGGAACCGGAGATATCGGACTTCAAAGCAGTGGTCCCCATCCAAGCTTGTTAATTGCTCTTCCCAGTCAGATATTTCAGGTTCTGTCTAATTTAGAGTTTTTCTGAGGGTATATTCCAAAAGATGGGACTCTCCCCCTTTGATGGACACTAGTAGCTTGTCTCTACTGTGCCCAGAACCAGAGATATCAGCCTTCCAGCAGCTGATTACTGCTCCAGCTCCACACACCTGGTATGTAGTTTTATATTCTCGCTGGCGGATTGCTCTGTCTCCTGAAGTCTGATCCCCTAGTCACCAATACCATTTGTTAGGTGGGATTCTCTAGTTTTTAATTCCATTAAAATCTAAGAAATCTATTTCCGGAAACTGGAGATATCTGCAGTCAAGCAAGCTGTCCTCCCACCAGAAAATTATGAATAATAAGCCCACTCCACTATACACCCCTCCTCTGCATATTAAACATCCTCTACCACCCTGGAAGTTATGTATCCGGGCCCCTTCATTCAGCCCAATGTCCCCTTCTCCCACCCCATCTCCCACCATCTGCGCAGTAAAGGGGTTATTAGTGGAAATTACTGATCCAGGCCCTACATGCTGAGCGGTTGATATAATACCCCCTACCACCCGTGGGACATCAAAGCTTCCCGCACCCCTACCACTGGAGGATCAGTAGGTGCCCTAATACATTGCTATGTGTATATATATATATATATATATATATATATATATATATATATATATGTATATATATATGTGTGTGTGTGTGTGTGTGTGTATATATATATATTTTATTATTATTATTTATATACATTTGGTCTATCTATAATACTTTAACTGACCCGGCATATACTGGGTCACCTAAGTGACCATCTCCGTGCTTTGCTCCGCCCCTCTGGAAACCCCCTTCTGAAAATCCTGCGTTTGCCACTGACTAAAGTGATTATGCTGTAAAAACCCAGTTTTCAGGGCTTTTACCGCATTCTTGCATGCACTAAATTCCCCCCGCTGGGGCACAGCAGCGTAGGTATCGCCAGCAACAGCTAGGGGATACCCTATAGAAGCCTATTAGTTTTTTCCTCCGCAGCACTGTGTGAGGGATCAGTCACGGTTTCCTCCCAGCATGCCCCGGCGGCCAGTCCTGTCACTCTGCATAATGCTCTCAGACGACTCACAAGAGCTGTCCTTTCATTACTAATCGCATATGTAAGTGTATATGCGAGTATTAATCATGCAGTAAGTAGTGATGTGGGGTGGCTGATTTTAGTACATCCCCCATCTCTCCCCATGGTGAGAGCCAGAGGTCTCCTATTGACTGGACATTGGGATGTCATTTCATGGAAACTGCTCAGTCTGTAATTGTATCAGGGTTGCCACATACTATACAGCTGGGGTTTTATGATGGCAATTAAATGTGATTGTAGGTATACTGTGCTCTCTATTACTTCTGTGAACTGTCATCTGTTATCAGCTGTAAGTGTTATCCTGTGACTAGTTAGGCATGACAAAATAATTATGCAAGTGACTGTGAAATGCACATCAGCATTTTATCTATAAAACACCTGTGTTTCCAGACCCTTTATATTGCTAACGTCATTACATTTTAGGGGAGAGGCATAGAGCAATATGTAACTGTTGAGATGGAGAGGTATGTTGTATGTTCAATCTGGAAAATATTAGCATGGGGGGGTAGCAATACTATATAGTATTTATTAACCGTTTCTTATATAGCGCATACATATTACAGAGTATAGTTGAACATTCACGTCAGTCCCTGCCCCATTGGAGCTTACAATCTATATTCCCTACCACATGTGTACACACACACAGACATTCTAGGGTTAATATTTGTTGGAAGCCGGAGTAAACCCATGCAAACATCGGGAGAATATACAAACTCGGCACAGTTAGGGCCATGGTGGGTATCGAACCCATGACCTCAGCGCTGTGAGGCAGTAATGCTAACCATTACATCATCCGTGCTGCCCATAATAGATAGTACTGAGCTTTATGCCGCCTTGTGCCCTGTTTTAGTTGATGTCATGCAGATGAGGCACCCATGGTTAAATAAAAGTAATCCGTAATCTGTATGAACAAAGGCCTAAAGCCACCTTGTAAATGTAAATGATTTACTTGACAACATTGTATTAAATCATTAGCCTACAATATACTATTTTATTTTAATGTCATTATTATAAGGAACACCTCTTTTAACCATCTGCTAGTTTTTGCTGTCCAGATGAGGTGTAAATCTAAATATACATTAAAGGATTCATATCAACAGAGCTCCTTTCCTCAAGAGAAAGCTTGCACCTTAGGGAATAGGTGCAAGGTAAGAGGCCTGTGAGGGCTTCAGTTATAAGCTTCTCCTCTCTTTTTGTTGCACGGTGACATTGTTTATAACTCCTGTAATAAGAGCGTCTTCCTGTCTGGTGACATTACTGCAGTTAAAAGGTGACAAGGGTTAACTTGACTGTTGGAGCTACGCCTGAACCCATTTCTATTTAGTCTCCTAGACCAGTGGGTCTCAACCTCAGTCCTCAGGACCGCAACAGTTCACGTTTTCCAGGTCACCCAACAGGTGCATTCATTACTCACTGACACATTTTAAAAGATCCACAGGTGGAGCGAATTATTTCACTTGTGATTCTGTGTGAAGACCTGGAAAACATGCACTTTTGGAGGTACTTAAGGACCGAGGTTGAGAATATGAGTGTTATTATAGTAACATACTGTACACATAGACACAGTAAGGAAATGTTCTAATTTAGTTTAAAAAACAATGTTGCAATATATTAAGGTATCATGCAGTGATCCCTGGTGCCTACAGTTCAACTCTGGTCATTGTTTGTTTACTTTTGTAGTAACATTGCCAGAATAGAATTATATTAGTAAGTTATACATCCACAAGGTGGCCATGTTTCTAGCCAATGTCAAAAGACATAGGGGGTATTCAATGTGGGGTCACGGCTGTCAAGCTGGCTCGACTGAGAAATCGCAGGTGGGATTCGATGTCCCGCCTGCAGCAGGACGAGAAGGGGGCGTGGCCACGAACTGCAGCCGGGAGCTCGTCACTTCCCGGCCGTGTTCGGCAGAACGAACCCGACTGCTTGTGAAGTCGGGCTCTTTCTGTGAGATCCCCTGTTCAATGCTGTCGGGGAAGACCGCATTGAATAGGGCCCTGCAGCCATCTCCCCCTTCAGGAGATGACTTTGGGAGATTAAATACCCCCATAATATCACCAAGAGGCTGTCGCTGCTGAATCCTTTTTATGCCTAAAGCTTAGTAATATAAGAAGATTCCTGCACATATTTAGCTTTTTATGGATGTTATCACTATTTGGGCACAGGATGTCTCAGTAGCAACACCTAATGATCTATGAGCAGAGACAAAGTCTTTGTAGTAGGAAAACTCTAATAACTACCATACACACCCAGATTTATTTTCAGATCTGTCTGGTTGGAACAAAAACATGGTTATGGATGAGAGCAAATCACAGTTGACCATTTGCTTGGAAATGCTGGAAAACTGTCACTTATCCATAACCATGTTTTTCCAGCCAGATCTGAAGATAAATCTTACTAGTGTATGGGCACCTAATGAAATGTCTGTTGGTAACCTTTTTTTGGTATTATAGAGTGTGTGTGTGTGTGTGACTGTCCGTCTATCTTCTATATCTCTCTATATACAGTACTTTCTAAGTTGTCCAATGACACTATTTGTCCTGAATCTCATCATTATAGCTGCACCCACACTGTACAGAACCTGTAAGCTTGGCATTGTATAGTGGAGGGCCAGGCCACAATGACTTGTCTCCAGTCGTGCATCCCACACCCATGCCCCCCTGCAGAGCCATCTTGGCTGCTGCCTCCGAGCAGGGGCAGCCAGAAAGTTAGCAACTATTCTCTTACAGGTGATTAAACCCAGCATAACAAATGCAACATATATAGAGAAGTGGTGCTTAACTATCATTGCACTGGAATTGGGATCATGACAAGATTGCTGCTGTACAATACGGTCACAAAGTTAATATGCGCACATTACCACTTAATGGTGGACCATCTTCCCTTGTCACTGTCGTATGAGGGCAAATGAGCAAAGATATAGGTTGCAGAGTACCTTCAGAATGGCTGCGGATAACGTCCTCCTGAACTGCAATTACAAGACCATTGTCGGAATTCCGTTATCCATGAGGATGATTACACCAGTATCCTGAATGCTGACACCCCATATGCAAGAATGCATGTTTGTTTAGTGTAAGGCTGACCCCAACCTCGCACATTCATATTTGGGATGGCAGCAGTTAGGGTTAAGCTGTGGGGGGGAAGGTTAGGGCTATTTCACACGCTGCAGTTTACCCCCGTGCAGCAAAACGTCGGACGGGCAAAAAACGTGCTAGAGATTTTAATTAGATTTTAATTAGAATAGGTAGCTGATGTGTCCTATTATATGGGCTGGTCACCGTCCGGCCGCCGTGTAGCAGCCAGATCTATCCACTGGAAAGGACAGGTGCCAGGCCGTGGACGTCCCATGCTAATAAATTAGTGTGTGCAGAGGGCGATGCGAGCCTTTCACACACCAGTGATTTGGTGTGCAGTTTTAGCTCTCCCCACCCCCAACCTGACATCATCGGTCATTCCCATAGCGACGGAACCGGTGCTTGTGAAAGGCACCACTGTCTGGCAAAAAGCCAGACAAAGTTTGTCCGGCTTTTTGCGGTCTGGTTAAAACCGGTGTGTGTGAAATAGCCCTTAGGGTTACACACCTATATGGACGGCGGAGGTTAGGCACTTAGAAGTGTAGAGTTAGGATTAGGCAACGTGGCAAGGGGTTAAGGCTAGGATGTGGGAAGTGAAAGGGTTAGGTCTAGGCTGATGGGTAGGAGGGTTAGGCTGTGGGGAGGGAGGTTTAGGGAGGAGATATGGGTAAGGTAAGTATACTTACTGGATCCCTGGTGGGATTCCCTCTATCAAACTGCTGGCATTGGTATTCTGACTACTGGTCATCCGTATGCATTCCCTTCAGACAAATATTCCTCTGAAATACCTCCCAACCATTTTGAATTAAAGGGACTACTTTTTAGGCACTGTCACACTGTTCAGCAGAGTCCCATGGTCAGTTGGAAAGTTGAGGCAATGAAGTGACAGCAGATTGACAAACTGCATTTACACTTCAATACCATGCTAAAACCTTATGCTGGGCATACATTGTGCAACTAATTATACAAGTATGCTTGCAACCGAGTCAAAAATGTTCATTGGTTGCGTATGCCAAATCTAGTGTTTCTGTCCATTACAATATGTTACTAAATTAAATGTCTGTCATATCAGGGCAGGCCAGCATTTCCATTATTCTTTCACACTAAAGGAATAGGCAAAAGTCTCTTCTAAGGTCAGGAACTCATGTGGCCATAAACTGGCGTGTGCCTATTGGTGTCAGTCTGTCATATAAATTGTCAATCAGTCTGACAGGCATTTATCTGACCATATATGCCCAGCATTAGTTTTACTTAAACCCAGGTGTGATGTATGCGATATGTGCAAGCAGTTCTTACCCATGTATGAGATCCGGGTATCTGACCACTGCAAAAAAACCTGTGTTAAAAGGCAAATTTCCGGGTCGACATGTTAGACCCGGGAATTTGCCTGCAGTGAGAACGGGGTATTAGAAGAGATGGTGTCACAGAGGTCAGATTAGTGTAAATAAATGATTGTCACACTAATGTGACCAAACTGCTTTGTCACTTTCTGTGCAGAGGTTACTACAGGATAATTTTAAGTGTGGGGCAGGGTTATCTGTGGAAAATCACCAGAATGCCCCTAACAATTTGTTGACCCTAAATTGCACAATAGTTAAGTCACATCCACGTTACTTGGCAGGTGCTGAAAACTATGTGAAATTATTTTTCAAGGGGATAGGACCTCAGAAAGTTGTGCTGCCTCACTTGACATTCAGCATTCTTTAAATTCGTACCTGAATGGTTAAAACCTCTTCCCAGCGTCATACCTGTAGGCATACAGTGCTGTACAGAAATATTTGTCCCAATTGCCATATTTATGTTCTATCCCCTTATTTCATATGATAAAGGTAGATGGTTTAGGCCAGTATAAGAGAGCACATAGACTTTTTTTTATCAAGTTCTTCAATGATTAAAATGCAATACCCATATTTCTGTAACTAGATTTGATGACGTCACTGTGTTAGTTGTTCACTAGTAGAAAAGATGAAATTTTGAATTGGGATTTGGACATGATGCTATACAAAGTCAAGGCTAAGGAAGTGCATTTTAACAATGTGTAGGTGTACGAGAGTGAGACAGCAGTTCACGGCATATCTGCAAACATTAGGCATCTTCCCCCATAAAAAAAAGAAAATGTGTCTTATTCTCGTCACTATAGGATGCCTATATTCTGTGTATGGCTGTATCTGCATATGAAATGCTAACACTGTAGCGTAGCATTTTGCATGCAGATCCAGCCAATGTCACCTCACCATGATCGGCACACTATTTTACTCTCCCACCACGCCCTAGTGGATGGTATTGCATGAAATAGCGCGTGTCGGCACAGGTTGGCTCAAAATAATAAAGTGAAAACCTTATATTGACCTTTCGACTATCGACCTTGCCATTGTTGACCTAATGCTTGTTTCGACCTTTCAACCCTGTCGACCTTACCTATGTCAACCTATTTTGGGTGTTGTCCTAACCCCTGACAACCTTCAGTGGTCGACCCAATGCATGTCGACCCAAATAGGGTTGACCTAGTGACCATGGGCTCACACTGTATGTGTATGTCCTCTTTTCTGACATGTGCATAGTGATTTCTTCCAGCATATGCTATTGGTTCCCAAACTTCTTCAGATCATGGTGCCATAGAATATAAGATTTTGTTTTATGTTACCCCTAGACCAAAAGTTTCCGTACTTGTGTATTATCACGGCGCCCGGCTACGCTACTTTTTTTTAGTATGGGCTAAGCTTACGTTGTCAGTGTAGCCCAACGACTGCCTACCACAGTCAGCGTAGTGACTCAGCGGCAGCCCTGCATAGCTAGTCACCTTACTGTCCCCGGCAAGCCTAGTGAGCACCTCACACAGCTCCGGCGCTCCCATCTTGAGCACCGTGAGGGGACACGTTATGCGTCCTCCCGATCTTTTCATACCCCCACTATCCACGTCGGAGTAGATTTTATAAAGTGTGGAGAGCGCAGCGGATTACTTTACATGTATTACGCGTCCCCTCGCGGCGCTTGCCACACTTCGGGCTCTGTGGCTCGCCACACTAAATAAAATTTACTCCACGCCGACGCGGATAGTGGGGGTCTGAAAAAGTAAAGCGTCCCCTCGCCACGCTTCGGGCTGGCGTGGATAGTGGGGGTGTTTCAGGAACACATTCACACCGGTCATGTCAGCCAGGTTAAAATGGTCAATGGTTCCCACATAATGTAATAAGCACTGACTGACTACGCTAACTACGTAAGCTCCGGCTGCCTGCGAATGGGCGGGAACACGACTCTGATACTGACAGGAACGCCTGACTGACTACGCTAACTACGTAAGCTCATCTACAGTACTGTGTTCAGTTCTGGAGGCCATATCTCCAGAAGGATATAAATACATTAGATACTGTACAAAGAAGAGCAACTAAAATGGTGCATGTCCTACATTACAAAACGTACCAGGAAAGACTAAAAGATCTTAATATATATATTTTGGAGCAAGGGAAACTGGGGACATGATAGAAACTTTCAAATATATCAAGGGCTTTGACAAGGTACAGGTGGGAGACATTCTTCACAGGAAGAGGAGCAGCAGAACAAGAGGACATGCACAGAAACTAGAGGGAGGAAGATTCAGGGGAAATGTGAGGAAGAATTACTTCGCAAAAAGAGTAGTAGATAAGTGGAATAGTCTCCCATCAGAGGTGGTAGAGGCAAATACAGTAGTACAATTTAAACATGCTTGGGATAGGCATATTGATATCCTTACAAAAAAATATGTATCAAATATGGTTTGAGGTAACATGTTAAAAATGGGCCAAGTGGTTGTTATCTGCCGTCAAATTCGATGTTTCTAAGCTCCGGCTGTCCTGAAACGGGTGGGAACATGATGCTAATACTGACTATGCTAGCTACATAAGCTCCGGCTAGCCGTGAACAGGTGGAAACACTACACTACGCTGGCAGCAGGAACACTATGCCTATTCTGACAGGGACGCTACGCTAACTGCGTAACGGGCGTACCAAAGTTTCTTATTGAGGAAATTCGAAAAAAAAATTAAATTAAGTAAATTGTTTTTATACGTCATCCTTAGGATCAGTTATGTTGTGAGGGACAGGATTCACTTCTGCTCGTCCACATTTTTTATGATTTGAAGCCACCAGCTCTGGTTTTGCCTATTGCATTGACCATAAATAGTTTGAATTGGTCCTGGACCACCAACTGCAAGTGCTTCATCGTTTGGAAATCACTGTTTCACTAGGATTCTCTTCCTACATAAAACTTATCAGCATGCTCTGTTCTCTTAAAACTGAACCCACTCGAACTTTAGACTTGGGTTTTCCTATCTATCTATCTATCTATCTATCTATCTATCTATCTATCTATCTATCTATCTATCTATCTATCTATCTATATCTATGTCGTTAGGTCGACAGTGCTAAGGTAGGCATGCATTGGGTTGACATGCATCAAGGTCTGCATGGGGTTAGGTCGACAGGCTCATTCGGTCGACACATGCAGAAGGTTGACAGTCTAAAGGTCGACATTGATGCATATCGACCTTCAGTGGTCGACCCAATGCATGTCGGCCTTTGTGCTGTCTACCCTATGAACCATACCCTATCTATCAATTGATCTATCTGCCTGCTTTCCCTTTTAATGAACCTGAATGATCATATGGGATCAGCTATTTCATTGGCTGTAAAGATCTATTTATATTGTGCACTTTGTTACACTTATCAGCATAGGAAATGAGCAACAGAAATTTCTTATGTCTCCTTATTTAACTGATTTTTGTAATAGGTCTATCAGTTAAATAAGGCTTTATCAGATTTAAGGCAATATGTCACTTGACAGATAAGGAAATGTAGATTTTGTGCATATGAGTAGTATAACATGTACTGATTTCTCCTTGATATTATTACTGTAGATTGCTGGTTCAACGATTAATGATTGTTGGAATCTTTCACGGGCAAATAGTTATGTCAATGGTCCCAGCTAGCTCACAGCATTGGGACATATTGTAATAATTGTTTTCAGGTTTCCTTTAGTCTAGTGAACTGTACTTAATGGTTATAGCTTTTGTATAGTATGTGTAGTCTGGGCTAGATAAGCATGATTTATTAGTATATAGAGTACATGGAATGGAGAGGCATGCAGAGAGGACAGTTCTGGGCAAGCTGAAGTATAAGTAGATGGGATGTTGCCCAGAGCAACCAATCAGATTCTATTTATAGGTGCTTAATATGTAGAATCTAATGGGCAACGGGTATGGATCATTTGATAGACAGCAACTAGGTTGACTTGCATGAAGGTTAACATTGGTTGACTCGACAGGTCATTAGGTTGACACAAGTATTAGGTCGACATGGGTTTTTTATTTATTTATTAACCGTTTCGGTACTTGTATACTATCACGGCTCCCACGGTAGGCATCGTACAGGGAAAAATCGCATCGCATGCAATCCGATGCCATTTTTCACAAAAATCATGGACATGTGTTGAAATCATGTAAAATGCACCCCAAATGGCATTTTTCACACCGTATCACCCCCACTTTCAACGCCAACCCGAAGCGTGGCGAGCCCAGCGGTACGCGTCTTACGACCTTTTCATACCCCCACTATCCACGTCGGCGTGGAGTTGAGAATAGAAAGTGTGGCGAGCGCAGCGAGCCACCCAGCCCGAAGTGTGGTGAGGGGACGCGGATACCTGTGAAGCCCGCGAGGGGACATGGATACCTGTGAAGGTATCCGCGTCCCCTCGCCACACTTTGGGCTTGGTGGCTCGCTGCGCTCACCACACTTTCTATTGTCAACTCGCAAATGCATTAAAACCCCGGTAAAATCGCATCGCATGGCATGCGATGGGAGCCGTGATAGTATACAAGTACCACCGTTTCTTATATAGCGCATACATATTCCTCAGCGCTTTACAGAGAATATTTGACCATTCACCTCAGTCCTTGCCCCAGTGGAGCTTACAATCTATGTTCACTACCACATTTACACGAACACACAGACATTCTAGAGTTAATTTGTTGGAAGCCATTTATCCTACCGTATACTTTCGGATTGTGGGAGGAAACCGGAATACCCAGAGTAAACCCATGCAAGTATGGGGAGAATATACAAACTCTGCACAGTTGGGGTCATGGTGGGAATCAAACCCATGACCTCAGTGCTGTAAAGCAGTAATGCTAACCATTGCACTGTCCGTGATGCCCAGCTTTTCACTTTTTTTTTCCTCTCTAATGTCAAACACGGACACGAAAAAAGTGCACCGCGTCCCCTCACATGCTTCGGGCATGGTGCCTTGCTACACTCGGCACACTATTTTATTTTCCCACCATGCCCTAGTGGATGGTAGGGCATGAAATAACGCATGTCGGCTTAAAGAAAAAAAAAAGTGAAAAACCCCATGTCGAACTAATGACCTAGTGGTATTGGTCTAATGCTTGTCGACATATTGACTGTATCCTTGGGCAACATTCCATGTTCAATAGAACTTCCATCTTGGTAAATTCCCCCCTTACTGCCTGTCCACCACTTTGATTAGTCATTGAATTTTGCAACCTTATAACTGAGGTAGAACAAGGGTCTCAGAAAGTAGGTAGGGATAACATCGATAAATGTTTATGGAAAAGGATTGTTACACTGTACATACTGTATACGCACCATGTGGACATTGTAGGAAAGTCCCTAACTATACCCCTTTTACACCGCCGAAAAATCCGGGTCAGCGGCAGGTCAGACCCGGATCTTCAGCGGTGTAAATCCCTAACGCCGTGTCCCTTTACACGGGACTTCTACCCAGGTCCTGACCTGGGTAGAACACAGCTAGGACCTGGGTAGAGGGCGGTGTAAATGGGAACGCCGAGTCATTCATGTAAATGGGAGCCGGGTCATCCGCTGCGTCCGCAGGTTGGACGGGTTGTCAGCCTGACAGTCACTGACAGCCGGCGCTGCTGTCTGCTATACCCTGCAGACAGCAGCAGCAGCGGCGGGGGAGGGATGTGAACGGATGCCTGTGTGCGGCATCCATTCACCTCCTGTGCGACGGCGGGGGGAGTGTGCGCGGGGACTGGGGGCAGCCCAGCAGCTTACCTAAGTGCTGGGTTGCCCCCAGCAGCGTTCCGGTCCGGCGGCGGCGCGTGGTGGTGATTGGCGCTTGGAGATGACATCGCGCTGTCATCTCCAAGCTCCGGGGGGGGGGGGGGCGGGCGCGGGTGCGGGTCGGGCTGTCCGCCCGGTGTAAATGGCACTAAACGCCGGGTCGCACACGGCTTGAACCTGGGTCTAAAAAAGCCGGGTGCGACCTGGCGTTTTGGTGTAAAAGGGGTATATGGGTAGCCTACTGTATATAATAAAATGCTAACGCAGCCCATCACCCCTATGAGAGGAGTTCAAGTTCCCAGCAGAGTGTTCCTCCATTCGGGCATACACAGATGCCAGCGCTGAAAATCCTGTTATGGTCCGTCATTTGGTCATGGTGAACTGGTAACTAGTAGATACATGTTTTTCATATATACATTATGGGCAGTATTCATTCCAGGATATGTCCCACCAGTCGGCATCCCGGCCAGTTTTCACTCTACTCGACATGTGAAATTCAAAGTTCCGCCTGTTGAGTGTTGAAAAGTGGGCGTGTCTGTGAAAATGATCCGACTTGTTTTAAAGTTGGATCGGTTTTGTAGGAATACGCCTTCAATGCTGTCTTAAACGGCAGCATTGAATAGGCGGCGGCTGGTATTTCCCCTTTTGGCAATAGCGGCCAACATTGAAAGCGGCCAACATTGAATACGCCCTATGTTTCGAACTACATTACTTACTAAACATTCATATCAGTTCCTTAAATTCCAGAAGGAACTTCTGTGATTATGAGATGGATAAATAAATTTGGGTGCCATGTTTTAATTTTAGATATATGCATTCCAAAAAAAAAAAAACTATAGTATGCATGTATAGTCTAGTAGGACTTGTGTTTATAGTTGTCAGCATGTGCATATACGGAACTGCAGCTGATAAATGCTTTTAAATCAGCAGTTCGTCTACTGCAGCTTGCATAACGGAGGCTCCTCCTGAGCAGCTTAAGGTCTAATATTAATCAGCAGCTTATAAAGCACATGACTATAATCATAGATAATGTGAGACAAACCCTGTTGTATACATGGTTGTAAAGTTTGACAAATAGTTAGTGTGCTTGATCAGTTCTCACTTCCTTGTATAGTTTGACACTGTGTGACTATTGCCTTGGATTATGTACTGGTACTACAGAGAAGCCTATATGGAATATAAGAGAAACCAGTTATTTCCAATCTTCTAATTAATGTTATATTATGTTCTCACATTATTTGAACAGGTTTGCTCTTTTAAATGTCATAAACCCTGGGTAGTGTGCAGTATTGCTGTTGATTATTAAATGTATTCAAGGTTTTATGCATTAAACAGTTGCTATAATATTTCATGTATAGGTTATATTTTTTTATGCAGAGAAAAAAAATGGAGGTTGAATGTAGGTCAGATACCATAGGGCAGGTATACTGTGTATATATAAATACTATGGTTAATGTCAAGAGGCTGGCTAGTGTTGACATTCGCAAACTGTAAAAGTTACCTTGCCCCTTTCAGACCGCACTTAAACTGTATCAGATTTTTAACCGTTTTACAACGGTAATATGTGCGGTCTTAAGGTGCAGAGTGATTTTACCGTTTCCAAAAAAACTGTTTTTGGGAACGGTAAAAAAGCAGGGTCCTACCCGGTTTTTTTTTTTGCTGTCTTAAATGGTACAGAGACAGCAGTGAGCACTATTGGCCCCCAGCGCAGTGCATATTTAATAAGCCGGCTGTTCATTACATATGCGCATATGTAATGATCGTCAGGCTCATTAAATATGCACTGCGCTGGCTCAGAGGGGACCAGCTAATGCTCAGTGTCAGACCCCCTACCCTTACACTTCCAGCGTCCTGCAGCTCTCCTTCCCGCCTGCAGTGCGGGAGTTCCTGCTGGCAGTCTAGATGCGGGCTCTGATGCCTGATCCCCTCTCTCTATACCTCCAAGAGGTCACTGCCCAGCGCATCTCCAGGATGTCTCCTGCTGCTTTCACACTGCAAACCTGCTTTAGACCAGGTATTTACATGAGATGTGAAAGGGGTTAAACTTGCTCTGACCCGTTTTAAATACCTGGTCTAAGCAGGTTTTGCGGTGTGAACGCAGCATTAGTGCTTTTATCAGAAATGATATGCTGTTTGTACAAATAAAAAACACTTGTATAAATCACATAGCGAATCACATATATTATCACATGAAATAAATTAAAAAATACAATATAAAAGAAATGGTGGATACCACAAATAGATGGAGAGCAGGGATAGTCACCCACAGTCTGGTCGTGATATGTCCTGTATCCGTTCCTATGACACCTCCAGGTGATTGTCCCGTACGGAATGAGGGTGATGAGATGCTGGGAAAGATAAGGTGATCGGACCAGGGAGCTCCTGATGTTGGGGGTGCTCAACCTGGTGGGCTAGATGTTGTTGCCACTTCAATATCCTTAGTAAGAGATGCTGATGTAAAAACCAGGGAGCTCCAGATGTTGGGGGGTGCTCTACCTGGTGGGCTTGATGTTGTTGCCACTTGAATCCCTTTGCAGGGGGGTGTCAGTCTCCTGACCAGGGAGCTCCTGATGGTATGCGGTGCTCTACCTGGTGGGCTTGATGGTTAGCCAAGGAGATGATTCCTGGAGGTTGGTCCGGTTGCAGGACAGTAGATGGATAGTCTGTAAATTTAGGGGTGAGCCTGCTCCCCTACACCAACGCGTTTCGCTTAGAGCTTTATCAAGGT